>NC_143518.1:37458784-37656284 GCF_031878675.1 Megascapheus bottae | reverse complement strand
TCGCAGACAGGGCTCTGCCCATCTGTGGTCTAACCTCAATCCCTCCTGCTCCAGCCAATACCTCTCTCTTCAGAGTTCTTCTATGCCCTTCGCCTCTTGTCTCTAGTCCCCTCACCCCATCTCCACTCTCCAATCCTTTAATCATCTTTGCCACTCACTACCCCCACTCCCGCTGGGTAGCAGCTGCTCTGTGGGTGTCTACACACCCAAGTATGCACCACACACCTTCATACATGTATGACACTAAATGCTGTAGGCCTGCCAGGTGCATCTGGACCTGCCAGTCTACAAAAGACCCCCTCCCACACCTGGGGCTCTTGCTGGGAGAAAGAAGCTCAAAGGTTAGCTTCAGCACAAACTCACCTCAGAATACTTTTTGTCCTAGGCAAGTGGGGAGAAGAGAAAATAAATATTCCAGGAGCCAAACAGCATCAACTCCACTAGGCCAAAGGTCAAGGTGGGTTTTTTTTTTTGTTTTTTGTTTTTTTTTTAGCAAATCCACTGAAGAAATTACTCTAAGTGCCCGGAGCGCTGCCTAGTGGTAGAGTGCTTGCCTAGCATGCACAATGCCCTGGGTTCAATTCCTCAGTACCACATACACAGAAAAAGCTGGAAATGGTGCTGTGGCTCAAGTGGCAGAGCACCAGCCTGAGCAAAAAGTGTCCAAGGACAGAGCGTAGGCCCTGAGTTTAAGCCCCAGGACTGGCCAAGAAAAAGAAGGAGGAGAAGGAGGAGAAGGAGGAGGAGGAGGAGGCAGAAGAAGAGGTAGAGGAGGAGGAGGAATATTATTAAGAAAGTATTTTGAGGTCCCCACCTTTCCCAGGCCAAGTTAAAATCCATCTCTCCTCAACCCAGTCTCACTGGGAAGCTCTTTCTGAATTCTAAGCTCCATTCTGCCTGCTGTAACTAAACAGGACAATATTAACCACCACACAGTCAGATGCCCAGCTTGCTTCCCGAACAGAGCTCTTAGGTCCTAATACTGTCCTTTCCTCCCATGAGTAAGTCACCGAACTGGGACAGAACAGAGGTTTGGCTGGACTCTGGCCCCATGACTGGCTCATAAAAGCCACCTACGATTACAGTGATGCTGAGGCTGTGCTGGCCCCACCACCATCTCCTCCTTCCCTCTTCCCTGTAAAAGAGAGCTAATTGCCTCAGACCAGCCTCAGAGAGTGTGAAGAGTCCTAGCCATGGTCCCCAAGGGAGACCAAACACCATGGTCATAGTCTTGGAATCTGACCCTAAGTGATAGGTTCTATGCCTGCATGGAACTCTCATGCCCCTTCCAGAACCTGGCTGAACAGTTGCATTTGTGTCCAAGAGGAAGATCTGTACCAACTGCTCTTTTCCAGTAAGGCTACCACTGTCCAGACAAGACAGAAGGGAAGCAGCGAATCAGCTTAAATACAACTATGACAACACTGGATCTACCCATTTGACCCTGGAATCCCTTCTCCCCCCAAGGAGGTACACAGGTGTATGGCAAAGTGTTCATTCAACAAGTGCCTGTACTAGGCCAGTATAAACACTGATTTTGTACTCAGTGCTAATTAGGGAAGGATGGGGTCCGGCTGTCCAGGAAGAGAAGGCTGACAAGACAGAGGTTCAGGCCTTTCTGGGGGCACAAGGGCCAAGGACATGCACCGCAGAGGAACCTCCCAGGGCAGGATCAGAGAAGAGTGGGTCACAATCAATGAGGGCCTAACCTCCTCCCCCCTGGGGCTATGGAACCCCTCAGCTTCCTGCTGCTGCTCTCTCTAACCTAAAATTTAGGGAATCTGCTTATACCTTCTCTCTATCACATCTCTCAGGAAAGATAGAGGCAGACAGACACAGACACACACGGGGCGAGAGAGAGAGAGAGAGAGAGAGAGAGAGAGAGAGAGAGAGAGAGAGAGAGAGAGAGAGAGAGAGAGAGAGAGAGAGAGAAAGAAAAAGCACTGCTGTAGAGAGATTATATAACAGCAGTCAGAAAGATGAGCACATCCCTAGCCTACAAGAAGAGCCAGGAGCTATGAGGGGCAGAGCTGGGATGCCCAACCCCTCCAGTCTAGGGCCACCAGACAGAGTGGGATGGACAATGGGTAGTATCTGCTACTTTTCCAAATCTTCTACCATGCTGTTACAGGCACTGTAACAGAAGCTCTAGCCTTAATACCCCCCCATGTTCTTCCCCCATCACAAGCTTTGCCATGCTTTCTAGGTCCTGCTTCTCTTCTTGAACCACTGTTCATTTGCCCGTCTTCCCTTGAAGCCTGTCCTTGCTATGAAGCTAGGTCTGAAAGAGCAGAAGGACTAAAGCTCTGACACAGATTTGCTTTGTGTTCTGAGGTAAAAAGCTCAACCTCTCTGGCTTCTACAGTAATGTGAGTAAAAGCTCCTCTCCTCTCCAGAGAAGCTTATTACAAATGTACACATGTATACATGCATGCAAGCATACAGAGTATGTTGGGAGGACAGGGGATTTACAACAAAGAGAATATGACTACTGAGATCCAAGAGCTGGAACACACACACTGGGACCAGTGGAGAGACTCAGTTCCAGTGTCCCCCAACCACCCTATACAGTAAGTGCCTCAGCCACTCCCACACAGATCCCACCCCACCCTCATCTCCTCTACAGCACACTGAGAAACCACCGGAAGGAAATTCATTCCCCAGCAGGCTGTGAAAGCTGGGAGAGCCAGGATGGAAGAACTAGGCTGAGTCCTGAGGCTGGTATGATCACCAGCAGTGGGCATCTGTGGACAATGACATGTGTCTTTTTATTGCTCTTCTCCACTGAGACCTCCTGTGAGGGGACTTGAAGGGGAGTGGTAAGTGTACAGCACTAACTCCAATACACCCAATCTTATATTGGCCTGGGCTCCCCTTCTATCTCCAGGCCAGAGCAGCCCAAGGTCACTGCCCCAGCCGGCAAACTTCCCATAGCTAGCCCCTGAAGTGCTTTGGAGACCCACTGAGGGAATGAGGGGAGGGTGAATAACTGCTACTCTCAAACCAAAGAAACTAAGCCTCTGAATAAAAGTCATATATGGGGGTGCTGGGCACAGGGAAGGAGGCACAGGATCCACCCACTATACCATCCCCCAACCCAGCAACACGAGGTAAGGGCGGCCAGGCCTCACACTCAGAACAAACCTGGCATAACCTACTCAGTGGTCAAGTGAGCCCATGCCGCGGGGGGGGGGGGGGGGGGGGGGGGGGGCCTCCTTTCCTGGGGCGCCTTTCCTTTCCTTTCCTAAAGGACTGCTGCCAGGTCAGTGTGAATCACCACAGATTTAGTACTTTCCGTTGTTACACACGACCCCCATGTGAAAAGGCTGAGAATGTCGTGGGAGACTAAGTGTATCTCAAGCCCCTAGGCCTAACCTCCCCAAAGCCCACCCCTCCTCCCCAGGCAGACCCCACTCCTAGCCCAGCTCAGCCTGCCATAGGTGGAAAGAGAGACTGGAGAACTCCTCGGCCCAGATGTTGAACAGCTGCAAACTTCTGGCGGGGGGTGGGGGGGTGGGGTTTGCTGACAAGCGACAACAGGGGTCTAGGAACCCGGCCTAGGATGTTCCGAGGAGGGTCCTAAGCGCCCATATCCTCAGCGACTCCGCGTCCCAACTCCAAAAGACAGCCGGCGAACAAGGCGAACGCGGGGCCCGGGAGCCGCACTCACACCCCAACCCACCACCCCGGTGTCATCTGAACAACATCCCCCCTCCCTCCCCCGCTTCCCAAACAGCTGCGGCTCCCCCCGCCCCCACCCTTCACCGCCCTCCCAGGCCCCCTTCTGCACCATTTCGGGCCAAGGAGGAGGGAACAGGCGGCGAGAGGAGGGAGAGGGAGGGAGAGCCGGCTGTTAAAATGTCAGTCGCTCCAGGCTGTCACCGGAGACCCCCCAGTGAGGATGGTGCCCTTTCCCAGACCACTCAGAGGCCCTTCCGACCCTCGGACGCGAACAGGTCGGCGCGCCCCCAATTCGCCCGTCCCCACCCCGCACCTCAGCACCCCGGGGAATCACGACCCGCTCCACTTGTCCCCCACAGCCGACTCCCCGACACCGACAGTTCTCTGCGTAGCCCCCGGTCCGCGCCGCCGAGTTCCTCCCCGCCCCGGGGCCACCCCACGGCACCCCTCCGGGGACGGTCTCGACCACCTCCACCCCAACCCCAGGGCGGGGTGGGGGAGGGGGCCTCTTAAAGTGGCAGACGCACTATTTTTCGGTACTCACCAGTCCCGCTGGGGAAATGGGGTGTCACAGCAGGGAGGGGACGGCCCTCGCCACAGGTCCGGGGTATCTTCCACAGCGGGAAGCCGCCGCTTGGGGCGGGGGGAATAATAAATGAGGCCGGCGTCCGCGCGGGCCCTGGGCGGCGCCGGGGGCCTGGGCCCCCGTGGTGCGCGCGGGGGCGGGCAGGCGGGCGGCGGGCAAACGAGGACCGGGGCCGAGCGCCGGAGCCGCCGCGACTGTTGTTGATATTTTGCTTCCTTCCTCCTTTCGGGCTCTAAAGGTAACTCCTCCAGCCCCCGGGAGTCGAGGCCGACGTAGGCACAGCTCAGCCTAGCTTGAGAGCTGGGGAGGAGAGGGGGGGGAGGAGGGAGGGAGACCAGAAGTGACGGACAGGCAGGGGACCAATAGGAGGGACCCGTGAGAGTGGAGGGGCGGGGCCAGGCAGGGGCGGTCCGGGGCGCGGCCCCGCCTCTTGCTTCCCTCGGGCCGGCCGGGTCGGGCCGGCAGCCCCCACCCCGCCACCCTCCCAAGCTGGCTGCGGCGCGGGGAGCGGCAGATCCCTCCGCCTGCGGGAAAGGGGAGAGAGAGAGGGGGGGAGATTGGTGGATACCGAGCGAGGCAAAGTAGACAGGCGAGACTCGGGAGGCCTTGGAAGGGGTCGTCCCGTGCCCGCGGCGCCCCTCCGAGCTCGCGGACGCCGCCGGGCGCTGCCGCCGCGAGGCCCCGCGGGCGGCGCGCGCGTCACGCTACCTTGACACCCCAGCCCCGGGAGAGTTGGGAGGTAGGAAGGAGTCTTAAGTAGAAAAAGGAAGAGGAGAGCAAGTGATGGGAAGAATCCATCTCCCCCACTTCATGTGCGACAAAGCTGCACTTCCAGGACCACGTTCCCCGCTCGGAGGTTACCTGGGGGGCTCAACGGCTCCCCCTACCTGTGACGAGCCCCCTCCCCTTCCTGGCCCCTGCTCGGCAGACGCCCGGCAATTTAAAGCGACAGCTCATGGTTCTCGGGTGACCTAATCTGCCGCGGCCGCGGCCCCCAGCGCACTGACCGGCCAGGGGGCAATTTGAAGGGCGCGACCCCAGCCCTCCCAGGAAACACCTAGAAGCATCTTGTTAAAGAAACAGTCGCCGGTCTTAATTTTAAGGGCCCATCAAGAGTGCAGGTGCCTGGTTCCTGGGCAGTGGAGCCCATTTGTCTTCTTATCATCCAACATTCCTGATACTTCCAAGAAAAACGGCTTTCTACCTGAAGCTTGAGAAAATGATCGGATCCGGCATAGATCTCAAAGAATCTTGTAGAACAGAAGGAGGGCACTCGGTTCTTCACACACCCTGATGTCTATCTGGCTGGGTCTAAATATACTGGACAAATCGCCGATTCTAGGTTAGTACTTAGACCAGTATGTACAGAGAAAGGAAGCATATCATGCCGCAGTTTTACAGCCAACCTGTCTTAGTCCAATCCTTACTCCACCATTTGTCGATTGTGAACAAGCACATTGTTTAATTCTCCTCTACCTGATTATCTTCCAGGGTAAAATGGAAATGGTGATAATAGGACCTAACGTACATTTGGCATGAAAGTCAAGTTAGCTCACCAAAGTTGTGTGGTAGATTGCATTATAACTTAGGATTTGGGGCCAAGGGAAAAGAACTGAAAAAAAAAAAAAAAAAAAAAAACCCTTGGGGCCGGGAGTTTGGCCTAGTGGTTAAAGTGCTTGCCTAGCATGCATGAAGACCCGGGTTCGATTCCTCAGTACCACATACATAGAAAAAAGCCAGAAGTGGTGCTGAGGCTCAAGTGGTAGAGCTCTAGCCTTGAGAAAGTCCAAAGACAGTGCTCAGGCCCTGAGCTCAAGACCAGGACTGGCAAAAAAAAAAAAAAAATCCTTCAGTTCCCAGTTAGTTCAGGCAAGACTAAGAAGGGAAGAGCATGGGATTGTTTTCCAAACAGGTTGAAGGCTTATTTTGTCCCTTGAACTGGAAGCCAGCAGGCTCTTATTTCCTTGGCCTCAGTTTCCAGCCCTTCTACCTGGCCCCTCCATAAGGAAACCTGATTTATACAATGTCCTACATTGTCCCCCAAGTATAAACTTCTTAATTCCACACGGGTATGGGCGGAGGGGCCCCCAGCATCAGAGCAAGTTCTCCGTACCAGGCAAGGTTAGCTTGCCCCAAAACCTGGAGTGTAGGCAGGGAGATTCTACCTAACCCTTCCCCACAGATTTGGAGACATGGAGCTTTGTGCTGACACTGTGGCAGTAGCAGTATGGGAAAGTGCCCACCCCCCAAAGTAGGGAACCTCCCCTCACTTGTGGCCTCTATTTTTAGTGCTTCCCCAGGCTCTAGCTGAAGAAACCGTTTAGTCATCAGGGTGTTTATTTTCCGGCTGTTTCCGACGTCGGGAAAGCAGAATGTTGAGACTGGAGAGATCCAAGACTGTTGGAAAAGATTTCTTAGGAACAGGCCTGGGAACGCAGCTTTCAGTCCATTGGGTCCCAAATCAGAGCGGGGGAGGTGGACAGAATGGAAAGAGACAACCAAGTCCCCAGGAGACCAAGGAGGCTAAGTTCTCAACCTGCCTCAAATCTGGAAGCTCTCCAGGCCCTCTGGCCTGAGCTCTATTTGAAGATTCTCTCAAAAAAAACATAAGCAGTCCCATAACAAATTTTTTCCCAGGGCCATTTCCCAGAACCCCTCTCCCCAATCTCTGTAGATAAGCGTGGTGAGTCTCCCGCCAATCACAACTCCAGCCAATCTCAAGCCAGAAGCAAGCGGGCCAGAGCTATGATTGGCTGGCTGGTCCTCCTAGTCTAGGAATGTCGAGTCCTTAACAAAGGAATGAGGAAGGAAGGTTGAGTCACCTGGGGAGGGTATTAAAGGGCCAGGAGCTGGAGGGTAAAGGGACCGAAGTAGAGAGCTCCATGAGAGAGAGTGAGCGCCAGAGCAAGTGACTTAGTCCCTGAGATGTTCACTTGACAATTCATTAGACAGCAGAGTAGGAGATGCTGATACTGTTAATGGGACTTAATTTGGAATCTACAGCAAACTTTAGGGAAGAGGTAAAATAACATGCACAATGATCCTGATTTCCATGGAGGAAGATTTAAAAATCTCTAAAGTAAGGGCTGCTGGAAAGCTCGAGGGAAATGAGTACTTCCTGAAAGTGACTCACTAAATGGCTCCCTAGACCTTCTATCCCAGAATCTTCATATGTAGAATAATTGACCAGGATCAAAAACCCGGGGTCTTACGTTTCCTCCCCACTTCAAACTGCCCACCCATCATTTCTAGTCACCTAATAATCCTAAACTGCTATAAAGTCCCTTGTGGTCAGACATTTAGATGTCCACCAAAATCCTAAAAAGAACAGGTTGTGTAAATTCCTCCCATAAATTTATACAATTTATCACAAGTATAATCCAGGGAAGTCGTTATTGCTGGTCAAGTCCTCAATCTGTAGGGATTGACTGGCCTCTCTCACCTTCTCCACAAGCCATCAGAACAATCTCAATGCTTTATCACCATCCATTTTGTTCTTTTATCAGATTGATGATCACTGTCGCTAAAGTTTTTGAGTGATCCCCAGTTTCTCTCCCCATCATCTGTTGCCTTGCTTGTAAAACTATATGGTAGCTTGGTGTATATATTCTCATCACTGACTTGGTGCTGCCTTGTGCCAACTTGCATAGCATTCTCCACTCTATATCATCTATCTCCCCAGTACATACCATAGTATACTTACACTGATATTTTTCGTTTCCAAACTTACTCTTCTTCACCAGAACCTGAGCTCCTTGAGACACTGAGATTTAACTCAAGCTCATGTCTTCTGAGCTTTGCAGAACCAGCATAGACTGCACTCAGCAAATGTATCCATGAATCTGAATGTGTATGTGCATTCGGGTGTGCAGTAGTGTATTTAAGATTATGAAACCTTTATTGAACAACTTCATTTCTCCCACTAGTAACTGTACTAGCCCAGAAATGAAGGATCTGCAAGGAACTTCTGGTCTTGAAGTTCCTTCAAGTTTCACTTCAGACCAGAGTTGGAAGAACGCATGGCAGAGTCAGAAGAGAGCTGTCCAAGGATGTACTGGCAAAGCAGAGCCCCAAGTCTAGTGCCAGGATGCCTAGGGCCAGACCTTGGGGCAAAGGGCGGAGGCCCCACCCTGGAGCCGAAGAGAGCTGAGGGTGGTGGTGCCAAAGCCGGGGTCGGGGTCAGTGCATACCCCCCACATAAGCTCCCTGCCCCGCTCTGGGCAGGATGTGGTGGCAGCTGCAGGAGGGTGGGCAGGATGTGGGGGTGGGGGCAGCTGAAATGCAGCCTGACAGTCCTCTCCCCAGCTCCTCCCTCTTCTTTGGCTCCCCCATCCGCCCCTCCTCCTGGTCACGTGCTCCCAGCCTAGGCACTGGTGAACGGACTACTTGCCCCTTTCCGCGGAAGGACATAATTGACATTGCAAACTTCAGTCACCACCGACTTCAGCAGTAACGCGCCATTTTCTTGACTCATAGCCTGGGACAGAAAGTTTTCTCAATACACATTTCCTTAAAGTCCTGCTCATTAACCTGGCAGAGGCCCCTTTAAATGCAAATTAACTGCCTTCCCTCTCTCCTTTCCCCCCCACCCCCATCCCAACTTTGCTCCTCGTGCCCAGACTCCACCAGCTGCCATTGACGTCATGCGTGCGTCAGCATCGCCAGCCCAACCAGACGGCACGTGGGGAGAAGGTTGCCTTAAAGGGCCCGCGGCTCACGGCCTGCTGAGCTCCTGCTCCGAGACTTGGCCTTGGACAGGAAAAATGAGAATACGGGAAAATATATTGAATCTGGAATAAATATATACCGACATCAGGAAGGATTTCCAGAGTAGAGGTTAGGTATGCTTGTACCTCTTTATTTTAGTGCTGGGAATTGAACCCAGGCCCTGCACATGCTAAGCACAGTATCACTGACCTACATCTCCCAAGGAAAGTGGACTCAGAGCCAGACTTTTCTTTCTTTAATATATATATAATTTATTTATTTATTTAATTTATTTTTTTGCCAGTCCTGGGGCTTGAACTCAGGGCCTGAGCACTGTCCTCGGGCTTTTCTCAAGGCTAGCGCCCTGCCATTTGAGCCATAATGCCACTCTGGTTTTTTCTGTGTATGTGGTACTGAGGTATCAAACCCAGGGCTTCGTGCATGCTAGGCGAGCACTCTACCACTAGGCCACACTCCCGACTCAGACTTCGCTTTTATTATTACTATTTGGTGGAGGGCGGAGATAGTACTGGGGCTTAGATTCAGCACCTCCTGGGTGCTGTCCCTTGGACTTTTTACTCAAGGCTGATGCTCTAGCACTTGAGCCACAGCTCTACTGCTTTTTTTTGTCATTAATTGGAGATAAAAAGCCTCACAGAGGGGCCAGGAGTTTGGCCTAGTGGTTAAAGTGATTGCCTAGCATGCATGAAGACCCGGGTTCGATTCCTCGGTACCACATACATAGAAAAAAGCCAGAAGTGGTGCTGAGGCTCAAGTGGTAGAGCTCTAACCTTGAGAAAGTCCAAGGACAGTGCTCAGGCCCTGAGCTCAAGTCCAGGACTGGCAAAAAAAAAAGCCTCACAGACTTTTCCCTCACTGGGCCAACTTTAAACAAGGGTCCTTAGATCTCAGTCTCCTGAGTAGCTAAGATTACAGGCATAGCCACAGGCAACCGACTCAAACCCTTGCCTGTAGATTTCAGAAAAATTTGATTATTTGAGCCTGAGAAAGAAGTCCAGGAGCAGAACACTGAGAAGGTAAAGTTAGGTAGCCTTTAAGACTCATGATTTCCAATCTTCTATCCCTCCCAAGGCACAGCCAGTCCACAGCTCAAGGACTTTGGTCCCTACTGTCTTCAGTAGAGGTGGTAGGTCCTTAACCTAAGTATTTGTGAAATGAGTGAATACTTTTATTCCATTTCAAAGACACCTCCTTTAGGAGGTGTTCCCTGATGGGCCACCCAGCACATTCAGTACTTAGCCACTTAGCTAAAGACAACCTCATTCTTTTGAATACTTATAGGACTTAATGAACCTGTCTCTACTTTGGATGTATTAAAGTCCATGGGACAATGGCTAAGAACACAGAATCTGGAATTCTATCAACTTGAATTCCACCTAGATTTATACTGTTTACTAGTTGAGTAACCTTGGCACATCTCCATATTTTGCTTCTGAGGGTGAAGGTGGGGTGTAGAGAGGAATAGAGTCTTTCTACATAGTCCAGACTGGCCTCAAACTGAAAACCTTCTTGCCTTTTAAGTCTTGGGATTAGAGATGTATACTACCATACCCAGCTTTCATATCATCTAATAATTGCTGGGGCCAGTGTTATCTAATATATTTGCTGTGAACAATAAGTAGGGTAATTTCTATGAGGCTCTTGTTTTGTATGAATACCTATTATATAACAAGCAAGCACTCTGGATCTGTAAGGCATAGGGGCTTCCCCCCTCTTTTGTGGTCAGTTGTGGGGCTTGAACTCAGGGCCTAGGCACCATTTCTTAGCTTTTTCACTCAAACTGTCATGCTATCATTCCAGCCACAGCTCCACCTCCAGCTTTATGGTGTTTATTGGAGATGAGTCCGACAGAATTATCTACCTGGACCCGCTTTAAATCTCAGCCTCCTGAAGTAGCTTGGATTATAGTCATAAGGCACCTCTTTTTTTTTTTTTTTTTTTTGCTAGTCCTGGGGCTTGAACTCAGGACCTGGACACTGTCTGAGCCACAGCACCACTCTTAGCTTTTTCTGTGTATATGGGGCTTCATGCATGCTAGGCAAACACTCTACCACTAAGCCACATTACTAGCCCACTTTTTTTTTTAATTGTACCGGGGAATAATCTATATCTTTCTGTAAGCTAGGTAAATGCTCTAACACTTGAACTATACCCCTTTCCCCAGGGGTAGATTTTAAGAGTACCATTAGGGGCTCCAAACTGTGAGTTTCTGGAAAACATGAATTTACAAGTTTATGCCATACTGATTTATTCTCAACTCTAAGCAGAATATGGAATTTGTAACCAGTGTTTTTAAGATGTGTTTTGAAGCTGTATGTCACTGTCTCATGCCTATAATCCTAGCTACTCTGGAGGCTGAGATTTGAGGATAGCAGTTTGAAGCCAGCCAGTCCAAGCAAGAAAATTCCAAGAAACTTTTATCTCCAATTAACCAGCAAAAAGCTGGAAATGGAGCTGTGGCTCAAGTGGTAAAGCACTAGGTTTGAGCACAAAAGCTCAGGAACAGTGCCTAGGCCCTGAGTTCAAGACCCAGGACCTGCTCCCCCAAAAAATGTTTATTGAGAGCTGGAGGTGTGGTTCAAGTGATAGAGCACTCGTTTAGCTAGGCTATGATTTTAAACCAAAAAATAAAATGTTTATAGAATGAATAAAAATTTCAGTTTTTACTGAACTCCAAATACCCATTCCTATATGAATTTTCCTCTTGTGCCCTCTCATGCCTCCTCAATGCTCAGATGTTAAAGTTTTGTGGTAGAGCCTCAATGTAAAGTTGAGGCTCATCTCTGTAGTTAGAACAACCAGTAGCAAGTGACTGGTCTGCAGGAAGACTTAGAGTAGGGGAGAGATGACCACTTTTCCAAGTCCCCAGTGCAGCTAGTGAAAAACTATCCCAGGAAACCTAGGCTGGGGTTCGGCTAGGGGCAAATGACACTGAAAGGGAACTGAAAACTGAGAATTTCTTGCTCAGACATTAACCCACCTTCATTCTTCTCTGAAATCCTACTCACCTATCCATCCTCTAACGCTGCTTCTTCCTAGCTTCCTACTCCCCAGTCCAGCCATCATTCTCTTCAGTTTCCCTATTATAGTGATAGTGAGGGAGAGGGCAAGGCTTTATATCAGCTGATTCCATCTCCTTGGCCAGAGGGGGTCCTGGCCAGTGGTTACTTTGTCCTGGTTCAGCCTGTCTTCAGTTGCTTATGGATCTGATTGTCAGTATCTGTCACCATCTTGGGAGTAAAAGGCCTAACAGGCAACAGAAGTCACTGCCTTCAAGGAGCAGCTAGGGTCAGAAGGCAGTAAAATGCTCTTTTCTTTGAAGAGAAGGCAAAACTGGAGACCCTCTAGGGGCTGAAAGTGACTTCATCAAGCCAAAGTGCCCAGGGCATGTGGGTGGGATTTCCTCACCGGAGTCTCCCAGCAGCTTGGATGCTAGCTCCACCCTGTGCAAGGGTAGGGTAACACCCAGGAGCACTGTGTTCCAGAAAACCCCAAAATAACCTGTCTTCACTGTCCGGCTGCTATTTCTGTTCATCTTGTTTAATTATTTAAACTCAAGTTGGGGAGTGAACTATAAAAAGCTTTCCTACTTGGGGACCCAGGAGAGCTGGGAGACTCGCCAGGTTGCAACAACAGCAGACCACAGGGTTTGGGTGAGGTCACTTGGTCCCGCCTTCTGCCTGAAAGTTCCTTCTGTTGTTTGACTGCTTCCTCAGTTAGAAGGCTGATTTCAGTCCTCCCTCCCTAAAGCTCCTTCGTGCTCTTTTTTTTTTTTTTTTTTTTTGCAGCCATCTAGCCCCTGTCTTGATTGGGAACTCGCCTTCATTCCATCTTCCTTACTCTGCAAGAACTTCCTTCAGCAAGTACCTGTGACTGAGGGAAATGGGGTGGCAGAGGACAAGTCAGGTGGATGTGGAAACAGGAGGATTGGTGTCATGCCCTTGGAGGACTTGGTTGGCAGCCAACCAAGGGGAGGGGAGGAGAGGGGAGGAGAGGTGGAGTGCACTGGTCTGGGCAGGGCGCTTCCTGGCTGTCACCAGCACTGAGCCTCTCTGGAGCTCCTCTTGGGAACTCTGCCATCCTGGCTGAATCCATAGAGGAAAGGCCACAAGAAGGACTTTCTTTTCTGGGCCTAGTCCTTGTCTAGTTGGCCCGAAGTCCAGTGTCAGTTTCCATTGAAGCAGAAGGCCAGGCCAGGCTGTGAGAAGGCAGAACTCCCTGGGGGGGGGGGGGTCCTCGCTGACCCCTCCTACCACAGGCTGGTCTAGGAAGATGGGAATGAGGGCCATGGTGACTAACTGGCCCTTGGAATTAGGCAATCAGGAGGTGTATGTCAGTGAAGGGGGACCAGCAACTACACAGTCTGACAGGAATAGGTGCAAGAGAGGCCGGGGCAGCCAGGGAGGCGTTCATGTGGATAGACAGAGGACAAAGGTCAGCAAGTGTGACACTTGAGTCCTAAGCAGGGGAAGATAACCCAGGAGCAGACCCAGAGAGCCAGGGCTGAGAAAAGAGGCACAGCAGGACTTTCTAAGAGTCAGTGTGGGACCTGAATGTGAAAAAGCCTTGGCTTTCACACCCACGTCCTATTTTGGGGCTTGTTCCCACATGCTACCTGGCAGCAGCTGCAACAGCAGATCCTACAAGGTCCAGCCTGATTCTCCCCACAGTGCTGCTACTAGAGCTACCAGGGGAGGCTGCTGAAGTATGGGGATGAGGCCTCGTTGCTAAGCAACAAGAGGCTGCGTACCTGGAGGGCATAGGAGGGGAGCCTGGCACCATTTGTACTGGGGAGACAGAAAAGGAGCAGGCTGGATAAAGCTCAGGCTTCCTTTCCCATCCTCTCTCTGACAGATACAGAGGAGAGATGTACTCCTCAGAGCAGGGTGAATGAAGAGGAAGTGTGAGATCCTTTTCCGGATGCTTGTGACTGTGTGTGTGAACTTGTGTGACACTTGTAGGACCATCATTGAGGGTTCTCAGGGGTGAGCATGAGGAGGAAGTGTGAGATCCTTTTCCAGGATGTTGTAATTGTGTGTGTGAACCTGTGTGTTGGACTTACTCTGTCTTTTAAAAGGTAAAAAATCTCAGCAGATGCTTGGGAAAATGTCTGAGTCGGGCACTGGTGGTTCATGCCTGAAATCCTAGCTGTTCAGGAGGCTGAGATCTGAGGATTAAAGTTCCAAGCCAATCTTTGCAGACAAATCATAGGAACTCTAGCTCCAATTAGTTGACAAAAAAGACAGAAATGAAGGCAATGAATCAGCCTCAAGCAAAAAAGGCTGAGCAGGCTGAGTGCCAGTGGCTCATGCCTGCAGTCCTAGCTATTTAGGAGGCTAAGATCTGAGGATCATGGTTCAAAGCCAGCACCATCAGGAAAGTCCGTGAGACTCTTATCTCACAAACTACTCAGAAAAGGCCAGAAGTGATGCTCTGGCTCAAGTTGTAGAGTGCTAGCCTTGAGCACAGAGAGGCTCAGGCATAGTGCCCAGGCCCTGAGTTCAAGCCGCAGGACTACTAAACAAAAACAAAAACAGTAAGCAGGAATGGAGGAATGAAAATTCCCTGAGTTCAAACCCCAGAACTGGCACAAGACAGCAAGCCAGCGAGGGGGGAAGGGGTGAGAGACAGAGACAGAGACAGGGACAGAGGGGAAGGAGGGAAGGCTGATTGGATCTTTTCCTGTTTTTTTCCTCTGTTGTTCAGCCAGTTATGGAAGAAAGGAACCTCACTGAGTACCTAGGAAGTGCCAGAAAGATGCTGGAGAGTGCATGGGGGCCTAAACTTAATCCCTTCTCCACAGAGACAGTTGGTATTTGATACTTCAGCAGCTCCCTTCACCGATCAGACATGGCAGAATGACCACTTATAGCTCATATTGTGTTAACAGCTTTGTGCTGTCCATCCTGGCATGATCCCCACAGTTTGCAGGGGATTGAGTGTGCTTCGGTCTCCTCTTCCTCTTCCCAGAGAGGGCTAGAAGTTCAAGTTCTCTAACTCATACTCTCCAGATTTAGCCCCAGGACTGGATTGCTGAGAAGACAGGTGGTAGAGGCCTTGAGCTTGGTAGGTAGATGTTGTCCCACTTGAGCCGTGCCTCATTCTCTTGTTTTTGTCAGTCTCAGGGTTCAAACTCAGGGCCTGGGCCCTGTCCCTGAGCTTTTGTGCTCAAGGCTAATGCTCTACCACTTTGAGACACAGCTCCACTTCTGGCTTTTTTGGTGGGTTAATTGGAATAAGCATTTCATGGGTTCTCCTGCTTGGGCTGGTTTTGAACAGTGATCCTCAGATCTCAACCTCCTGAGTGGCTAAGATTACAAAAATGAGCCACCATCACCTAGCTCTCCTATTTTTTTATTTCATTATTTTTCACATAGGGTCAGTCTTATTTTTGGCTGAGCTGGCTTAGAAATCCTCCTATCTTTTCCTCTTTCATAGCTTAAATGACAGCCATATATCACCACACCTAGTTATCCAATTGTTGAGATGAGACCTTGACCTTCCTAATCTCAGTGTTCTGCGAACTAGGATTCCAAGTGTGAGCCGTCACATTCAGCTTTGTCTTCCCTGCTTGCCTTCCTTCCTTTCTTGTGCCTGCACTGGGCTTGAATTCTGGGTTTAGGTGCTATTTCTTAGCTCCTTCATTTAAGGTTGACTTTCTACCACTTGAGCCACAGCTCCACTTGTGGCTTTTTGAGGGGTTAATAGGAGAAAAGTCTCAGAGACTTTTCTGCCTGGGCTAGCTTTGAAGCTCCATCTTTAGATCTTAGCCTCCTGAGTAGCTAAAATTACTGGTGTGAGCCACAGTGTGTTGGTTCCTTTTGTTTTTCTTCCTGCTTGTGGGATCACACTTGGAATAGAATGGTGTGCAGTTTTCATAATCAGACAGTGGCTTACATTGCAGCGGCTAAGCATGTTCATGTACACTAGCAAGAAGTGGCCATAGGATTCCAACCCAGTACTGTCTGCCCTGCCATAAGGCAAAGGTCAAGGAAGAACACAGCTCTGTGTCTCTACCCCCATGGCCAAGGAAGGGACCCATGACTTTTTGCTTGGAGGAACACCAAATGGGAGTCACGATTCCACACAGGGAAGAGGAAACTCCCTAACATTAGGACCAATATCCTTATAAATTCATAATTAAGGAGCTGCTGACCAATGTGGCACTGAAAGATAGTATAGTCGTCCAGGCACTTTGGGATTGCTCAGATTCAGAGACAGATAGGAGAGAAGGCCAGGTCAGGCAGACCTGAAATCCAGTCCCAGCTTAGTCATTTCTAGCTGTGAGACCTTGGGTGAGTCACTGATCCTCTCTGAACCTTGATTTCCTCAATGATACTATGAGGGCTACTTATAAAGAGCTGTAGACATTAGACACTATACAGCACTCCGTATACTACCGCAGTGACTGTTACATTAGACACTATGCAGCGCTCCGTATACTACCGCAGTGACTGCTGCATTAGACACTATGCAGCGCTCCGTATACTACCGCAGTGACTGCTGCATTAGACACTATGCAGCGCTCCGTATACTACCGCAGTGACTGCTGCATTAGACACTATGCAGCGCTCCGTATACTTCCGCAGTGACTGCTGCATTAGACACTATGCAGCGCTCCGTATACTTCCGCAGTGACTGCTGCATTAGACACTATGCAGCGCTCCGCATACTACCGCAGTGACTGTTACATTAGACACTATACAGTGCTCTGTGGCCTTGCAAGATGGATGGCATCTATCTTTCTATTCCCTGCAGAAGAAAGCCATGTGTTCAAGCCCAAAGCCTGAGAGAGGTTGTGAAGAACAGTAAATGCCTTCCTTCTCCTCTACCTGCCTCCCCCCCACCCCCGGACTTTCCCCTTCTTCCCATGGTAGGCAGCAATAAGGCAGAGGTGGGGAGGTCATGTTTAGGGTCAACCTATTAAGGCCAAAAGTCTGGCTTCTCAATGGGAGCAAGAAGAGTAATGGTGATGGATGATGGAAACATTACTTCAACTCCTTATTTTCTCTCTTAAAATAGGTGAGAAGGGAAATAAGAGAACTCAAGTCCTGGAAAGGTGAGGATAAATTCTGTAGCCTTACTTGTTTAGTGAGTTTGTTTCTACCCCATGAAGTTTGCAACAGGCTCAGATGAACTGGCACAGGTGACTACGGTGACATTGTTCTTAGAGGGTAAGGAATTTTAAGAGAGGTGGAGATAGGAGGTTCTAATCTTTAAGAAGGGTGCAGGATATTTTGGAAGCATCAGGCTTTAATCCCCACAGGCTTTACTTTTGGAAGGTTGGGTAAAAATAGGTTAAACTGAGCACTGGTGTCTCACACTTGTAATACTGCTTGCTACTCAGGAGGCTGAGGTCTGGAGGAATGGTGTTTGAAGCCAGCCTAGGTAGGAAGGAAAGTCTGGGAAACTCATATCTCTAAGAAACCATCAGAAAGCAGGAAGTGGAGCTGGGACTCAAGTAGCAGAGCACCAGCCTTGAGCAGAAAAGTTAAAGGAGGCCTGGGAATGTGGCATAGTGGTAGAGTGCTTGCCCAGTATGCCTGAAGCCCTGGGTTTGATTCCTCAGTACCACACACACAGAAAAAGCCAGAAGTGGTGCTGTGGCTCAAGTGGTAGAGTGCTAGCACTAAGCAAAAGAAGCTCAGGGACAGTATCCAGGCCCTGAGTTCAAGCCCCAGGATTGTACCAAAATAAAAAACAAACTTGCAAGGGACAGTGCCTTGGCCTTACATTCAAGTACTAGTCCTAGTACGTATGTACTCATCTGAGTGTGTATACATGCAGACTTATGAAACTTCACCACTGTAGTGTATTCCTGGACCCAGAAAGTGAGTGCTATTAAAGGTGCTTTTGAAAGGTAGATTTCTTCTAGAACCTTTTCTTTGATAGGGCTAGAAAGGGTATGATTGGGGCAGGGGTCCTTCCTGCCTTCATTCCTAGCTTTTCTTATTTTTATGCATCAAGTTTCTGGCTAAGCTAGCTTTCAAGAGCTGGGCTACAGGCATAGTTGTTTGAAAATCATCTGTGCTATGTTATAGAACATCTGTGCTGTGGAATGCAGCCCAGCCGAATGGAGCACGAAGTGGATCTGGGCCCACTGACACAGAACAGCCCAAGGCGAGCTGTTCAGTGGAATAAGTGAGTGTCAGAGCACTCTGGGGAATAGCAAGCTACTTATGCAAATAAGCATGGGTAAGTATATGTCTACACTTAGTGACTTAAAAAACAACCACGCTTAGTATTGGGATGGCTTATGGCTGGGAGATTGACAGCTCAGCTAGGTGACTGTCACTCAGGCTCATGGTATTATAAGTTTGGGTGAGGAGTCTTCTCAAGACTACTCTGTACAGGGCTGGGAATATGGCTCAAGTGGTAGAGTGCTAGCCTTGAACAAAAGCAGCTCAGGGACAGAGCCCAGGCCCAGAGTTTATGCCCCAAGACTGGCCAAAAACAAACAACAAAAAAAAACAGGTCACTTCAGGTCTATGAGGAATCAACTTTTTTTTTTTTTTTTTTTTGCCAGTCTGGGGCTTGAACTCAGAACCTGAGCACTGTCCTTGGGCTTTTTTTTTTTTTTTTTTTTTGCCAGTCCTGGGCTTGAGCTCAGGGCCTGAGCACTGTCCTTGGACTTTCTCAAGGCTAGAGCTCTACCACCTGAGCCTCAGCACCACTTCCGGCTTTTTTCTATGTATGTGGTACCGAGGAATCGAACCTGGGCCTTCATGCATGCTAGGCAAGCACTTTAACCACTAGGCCAAACTCCCAGCCCGGGCTTTCTTTTTTTTTTTTTTTTTTGTAATTAGTAAAAGGGTTACATGATATTTGCCAGATAGAAGGTGCATTAATTCACATACATTGATACCCTTTCACATGTCTTGGTACCCATTTCCCTCCCCCCCACACCCCCCACCCTGTCCTTGGGCTTTCTCGAGGCTAGCACTCTGCCACTTGAGCCACAGCAACATTTCCAGCCTTTTCTATATATGTGGTACCAAGGAATCAAACCTAGTTCTTTGTACATGCTAGGCAAGCACTCTACCACTAGCCAAACTCCTGGCCCCTACTTTCAGCTTTTTCTGTGTATGTGGTACCAAGGAATTCGAACCTAGGGAGTCATGCCTGTTAGGCAAACATTCTACTACTAGCCACGCTCCTGGCCCCTTGACTTTTTTTTTTTTTGCCAGTCCTGGACTTGGGCTTAGGGCCTGAGCACTGTCGTTGGGTTTTCTCAAGGCTAGAGCTCTACCACTTGAGCCACACCACCACTTCTGGCTTTTTTCTATGTATGTGGTACCAGGGAATCAAACCCAGGTCTCCGTGCATGCTAGGCAAGCACTCTACCACTAGGCCAAACTCCCAGCCCTTGACATTGGTTTTGATGAGGCTATTAGTCTGTTTTCATAGACGGAACTATTCAGAAACAAGAAAATTCCAGGTTTACCAGGCACTAGTGGAGTAAGTCTGTTATCCTACTCAAGAGGCTGAGATCTGAGGATCACCATTTGATGCCAGCCAGGGCAGAAAGAAAAGTCTGAGATTCTATCTCCAATTAACTACCATCAAGCCAGAAGTGGAGCTGACTCCACCAACCTTGAACAAAAAGAGATGAAGAATATTAGCTTGGCATTGGCACAAAAATAAATCCTAGGTTTCTTCTTCCCTTCTTTCTTGATCCCTACCTCAGCCCCCCTGAGAATATTAGGTGGATCACAGGCATGAGGTACCAGCACCAGGGAAGTCTGGGCCTTTTTTTGGTACCTGGTCCCAGTAGTATGCCCAAGGATATGCATCTCTACTTTGCCTCATCTTTTCTGCCATCACGGGCTAAGTGAAAGGAACTAATAGACACCTAGCAATGGCCCTCAGCCTAACCTTTTCCCAGGGGCTGGGAAAACAAGCACAGCTCATGAACATTTTGGCTTGAGCTGGCTTTGAATTGTAACCCTCAGATGTTAGCTTCCTGAGTAGCTATGATTATAGGCATGAAGCTACCATTGCCTGACTAGAGAATTGTTTAATAGTGAAAATGAGGGATGGAGGTATGGTTGAATAGTACAGCATGTGCTTAGCATTTACAAGGCTGAGTTTCAGTCCTAGCACTACATACAGATGCACATGATGCACAACTCAATACACACAATTCTCACAAGCATGCACTCATGAGATTAAGAGTCTCATGGACCTTCCAGATTGGCTTTGAAGCTCACTCCTCAGATCTCAACCTCTTGAGAAGCTAGGATCGTAGGCATAAGCCACCAGTGCCTGGCTTCATTTTCCATTTTTCCCCGGACCTTGTAACTGCTAGTCTACTTTCTGTTCCTGTCAGTCATGGGAATTGCCTATTTTGGACATTTCCTCTGAAAGGAATCATATAAATATAATGTATGGGGACCATTATCCTTGATGGATGATAGGGGTGAAACTGAAAGAGTATATTGAAGTATATGAAATTATTTTTCATAAAAAAAAATCAGGTAGCCATTGCCAGTAGCTTATGCCTGTAATCCTACCTATGCAGGAGGCTGAGATCTGAGGTTAGAGGTTTGAAGCCAGCCTGGGCAGCAAAGTTCCTATGAGACTCATCTCCAGTTAACCACTCAAAATCCCATAGTGGCACTGTTGCTCAAAGTGGTAGAACGCTAGCCTTGAGCAAAAGAGTTCAGGGAAGGCTGGGAGAGTGGCCTAGTGGTAGAGTGCTCACATAGAATGCATGAAGCCCTGGGTTTGATTCCTCAGTATCACATACACAGAAAAAGCCAGAAGTGGTACTGTGGCTCAAATGATAGAGCTCTAGCCTTGAGAAAGCTCAAGGATAGTTCTCAGGCCCTGAGTTCAAGCCCCAGGACTGGCAAAAAAAAAAAAAAAAAGAGCTTAGGGACAGCACCTAGATCCTGAGCCCAAGCCCACAACTAATAAAATAGACAACAAAACTACAGGTGGCTGGGAATGTAGCTTAGTAGTACAGTGCTTGCCTAGCATGCATGAGGCCCTGGGCTCCATCCTTCAATATAACATACACAGAAAAAGCTAGAAGTGGCACTGTGGCTCAAGTGGTAGAGTTCAAACCTTAACCAAAAGAAGCTCAGGGCTAGTGCCCAGGCCCCGAGTTCAAACCCCAGACTGGCAATATAAATACATAGATACTGCAAGTAAATTTGAACTAAATGAAGAGGCACTAGCTGTGTGGCCTTGGGCAGTTATCTAACCCTCAGAAATGCCATTTACCCATCCTCTAGTAAACAAAGATAACTGCCTCCCTTTATAGGGTTGTTGTAAGTGGCAAGCACAGGTAAATATCTCAGCCCCCAGAACAGGAAATATTTCTATATGTAGCTAGCTCACAAGACTGTGGGGAGAACATTACATGGTACCATTTGGTGAGTGTGAGATTGTTAATGATGACTGAGCATGTGTAGAAACTAGGATCCACTGGTATGTGTCACTGTCACCCAGAGCAAGGCAGTACTTGAAGTCTTTGCTGTGACATGTTAAGGGGGGGAGAGACTGTGACTGAGATTGAATGTGACAGCAAGACAGATCCTGAGTGACAGAATGGAACAGAGCAGAGGGAGGCAGGCTGCACCAGGCAAACAGAGGCTGCTGGGGAGTTCAAATGTTAGGGCAGGTGTCTGTACTGTCCCCTCCCCCACAGGCCCTCTCTGCAAGTAGGAAGGAAAGTGGTGGGGGAAGGGAAGACAGATTTTTAAGCAGGTGTAGAATCTACAATTCTGAACAGCTGTAGCTCAAGCACCTTTAGTATGGATTGTCATCCATGGCTCAGGCCTCACCCTGCTGGAACTGTGCACAGAATGGGTAGGGAAGAAATGAGACTGGTTTCTCCTCTTAGCTTTAGTGTTGAGAGAGGCTGATAAAAAACAGAATCGAAACCTAAGCATTCCTTCCTCCTTTGTCCCCTGGGAGAAGAGAAAGAAAGGGAGGGGGGGTGAGAGAGGGACATCTCATTAAACTTTCAGGCAGGCTGAGTGGGCCCACACCCGAGGTTGTGGGATGGATCCCCCAGGTCTCTCTAGGAGAGAGAGGCTCACGAACTCGAGGCCTGCGCTGCAGGCAGTGAAGAACTAACAACAGACATGGGGATAACGGCTGCTTTTATTAAGGTGAAGTCAAAAGAGCAACAGGGACAGGAAGTTGGAAGGTGTGCACTGGACACAGAATCAGAGGCAGAGGCAGAAAACTACCTTGAAGAGCCGCTCTGAGGGTGGAAAAGTCCTGAGGGTGAAAGAGAAAAGGGAAAGACTGCTCTTCCTCCTGCAGGAAGCTGAGATAATGAGCTCTCTCACACAGGGACCCTAGTGCCCTGACCCAAAGTGACTTTAATACACAGTAGAAAAGAGTGGCATGGATGTTAATTTGAATTTAGCCTCAGAAAGATGAGAGAATTAAAACCATGATTAAGGTAGCACAATGATCTAGAGTGTAGGATTGGGAAGAGAGAATAAATATGCTAGTGACCCACATATAAAACAGACATATAAATGAGGGAACAAGATTTGAGGTTCATGGAAGGTCATCTTGCCCATACTGCCATGGAGGGTGACAATACCAGTGTCACATGGGCAAACAGCACCCTGACACCTTCCTTGTTTGGTGTGGAGGTTTGGGGGGTGTCACAGCTGTGGAGGGGCCTAGGCTTTTGGCAGAGGAAGACCACCCATTGCTGATGAAGTAGGAAGCAGGGGAGGAAGTGTACTCTGGCTTTTGGAGTGTGCAGAGAGGTAGGTAGAAGGAAACTAGGCCACTAGGCAGTGCTTGTAATATTGGAGTGAGCACAGCCAAGGCAGTAGCCTAAGTAGGCCTTGCTTAATATCCACCATCTAGCTGGGTAATCACTGCTCTATCACATGTGGTAGAAGCCACATAGCTAGGTCTGGGCAAGGTCCACTTCAGCTAATTTGGCAAACTGAGGCCAAGTTAGGCAAACTCCTTTCAGTCAGGGAAGGGGTCATTGATCTTTTCTTCTGGCCTGGACGCTCTATATCTTCAGGGGAGCAGAAAGGTGAATTAGTGTTGAAGAGCATCTACGGAGATAAGAGGAGCCTGGGCCTGGGTGGCACCCACTGTCTCCATCACTTCCGCAAGAACTTCTTGTTGAGGAGGAAGATGAGGAGGTTGACGTTGACTTTGGCTTTGTTGAAGAGCTTCATGACAGCTACGCCCTCATACTGCAGCTGCAGAAGGTCCTAGGAGAGAAGGGTTCAGAGGTGGTTTAAGAGTTTGTTATGGCCCATCAATCTATTAAAGGCTGTTAATCCACTCCAGAAATGAAGGAACTAAGTAAGGGGGAGAGGGGGAGAGAGGGAGAGGGAGAGGGAGGGAGGGAGAGAGAGAGAGAGAGAGAGAGAGAGAGAGAGAGAGGGAGAGGGAGAGGGAGAGGGAGAGGGAGAGGGAGAGGGAGAGGGAGAGGGAGGGAGGGAGAGAGAGAGAGAGAGAGAGAGAGAGAGAGAGAGAGAGAGAGAGAGAGAGAGAGGGAGAGATACAGTGACAACCAAATATTAACTCCAGCAGACTTAGGACTTGAAATCAGTCTTCCTCCTCAAAAGGCAAACTGGCAGGGAAAAAAAAAAAAAAAAAAAAAAAAAGAGAGATTTAAGGGGCCGGGAGCTTGGCCTAGTGGTAGAGTGCTTGCCTAGTATGCGTGAAGACCTGGGTTCAATTCCTCGGTACCACATACATAGAAAAGCTGGACGTGGTGCTGTGGCTCAAGTGTCAGAGCTCTAGTCTTTAGAAAAAAAAGCCCCAAGATTTAAAATCACTGTTCCCCTGAACACTGGCTATGAATGAGGCCAGTTCCTTACCCTTTTAGCCTCAGAGCCAATAAAACAGGGATAATGGCCATGAACTGTGGGGAGGATTAAATGAGGTAACATGTAAAGCCCCTGACATGTGATAGTGCTTTAAACATTAATCTCACTTCTGACACCACCAACCATGACACTCCCTGATACATGGCAGTAGGGGCTGTGCATGGGGAAGGGAGCGTGAGCTGCTCTCCAGGAACAGACAACACTAATAGGGTGAGGAAAGTAATGGAGTTATGTCATTTGAGGCCCATGGAGAAGTAGAACATTCTGGTCAGCCAGAGCCTAAAGCCCAGAGGGAGTTTTGAGGGTTCAAGGCGGTGTCCTCCCTACCTGATAGTGAAGCTGAAACCGCTCCATGTCCACACCCAGGAACTTGGCATTTACTTCAAATTTTCCTGCCTCGTTTCCAGGAGTGATGTCAAAGATGACGTTTCTCAAGCTGTCAGGAACAGGGTTAGAAAGGGACCTATCAGAAGTGGTACTGTGGCTCAAGTGATAGAGCATTAGCCTTGAGCCCAAGAGGTTCAGGGACAGTGCCCAGGGCCCTGAGTTCAAGCCCCACAACTGGGGAAAAAAAAAAAAAAGGAACCCATCATCCATTATCTCTTTCTAGTTCAACAGTCTACCCTGCTCTTGCTGCTCATCAGGCAGTGGTTAAGTGTCAACTGAAGTCTAGGTTCCCTCTCTGTTGCTCCTTTCAGGGCCCACCCGTCTTCTCCAGATTTTACTGCTGCTTATACCATCCCTTTTATCTGTGTGATCCAACCTACCCAGCTGTTGGTGCTTTCTGGCATCCTCTGCCCTGGGTGTCTAGAACTGTGCTAGACTCGGTCCACTGTCATCAGCTCCCTGTCTGGAGGTACTCAGTCTTCCCTATCACTCTAGCAGCTCTTACAAGGCAGGGAATGTGCTCCTCCCTCCCTTCCACCCAGAGATCTACCCCTAGAGCTGCCCCTACCCCCAACCAAGGAAGAAGAAAAGGTCCCACATCCTGCCTTCCAAAGGCACATACTGAGAGGTGGGGAGATCTTCAATTTCCACCAAGACACCCTTCTCCAAGAGCTGCGCAGCAGTGTAATGAAGGGACGGCTGTTTCTTCCCCTTTCCAGAACTCCTGAGTAAAAGAAGGCCCCAGAGAATTCATCCACCACATCTTCACAACCAAAGACACTAGTTCCCTGTAGCTGGGGAAAGGAAAGTGGGCCCTAGAAAAATCCTCACTGATAGAAGACAGAGAAGAGGCTGTACCCTCCTCCAAAGACCTTGAAATGAACTCAAACACTAATCAGGAGAGGACTGTGCTATACTGGGGTTACATTTCTTCTTTAACATTGAGACGACAGGGCAAAGGTCCATTCAGGTAGCAGTGAGGACACTAGGAAACTATGTAGGAAGGAGGGGGGTGGCAGCACTTACTTGGAGCTGGGGGCCAGGTGGTCCAGGCAGGCCCGAATGTACTGGCTGTAGTAGTCTCCCTGTTCCTCATAGAAGGTGGTCTTAGCACTCAGGCCCTGGAATGTGGCCTGCAGCTTCACCAGCTCTGCCTTCCGACGCTGTCGGTACCTGCGCTGATTGCGGATGTCCTGGAATTTGGAGACCCAGAGAGGAGATCAGTTGGTTCTTCTTGACCAGTCAGCTTCAAGGTCTGTCTGACACAGGTCCAAGAACAAGACACTAATTCACTTGGAGAATGTTTAGAAAAAGCAGGAAAAGGGGGCTGGGAGTGAGGCTTATAGCCAGAGTGCTTGCCTTGGCCTTGGATTTGATACCTAGCACCACAAAACAAAACCAAAAACAATAAAAAACCTCAGCAAATCAAAGCAGGAAGACTTTTTCCTAGGATAAATTCAAGGATGCTATCAGATCCTCAAGGCTTGTCTTTAAGGCCTCTCTCCAACACAGGAGTAACTAGTTTCTAGGCTTCTTGTGTTTCAGGAAAAGAACAGCTGGTCAGGTCCTTTTGGCTAACTTCTGTCATACTCACTACGTAAGAGGCCAAGACCTGGTGGTTTGAAGCCAGCTTGGGCAAAGTCCTAGAATGTTAGAGTGCAATGCTAGCCATGTACAGGTAAGCCAAACAAGAGCATGAAGCCCTAAGGTCAAGTCTTGATACAGGAAAAGAGCTGTAAGAACAACTCCTTTCCTGGCTAATTTTTGAAGCTTTCTTCTAGCTGGTGACAGTAGGGAGAGGCCTACCCTTAAGACACCAACAACCAATCCACTCATTCATGCAGGGATGTGCCTACAGCAGACATACGGAGCACAGCGTTGATACCTTGGCCAGCTCATCCACCAGCCCTTGATAGCCATCGCTGGCGCTGACCAACCCCAGGCTCTCCAGCCGACGCAGATTTCGCAGGATGCGCCGCTGCTTCTCTGCCAGTGGCAGGAGGGAGTGAGCCATCAGGGAGCGATGTCGTCGTAGTGGCTCTGGGGTTTGGGCCTCATTGGCCTGGCGTTGGCACATCAGCCGCTTGTGGGCCACTTCCTGAGGGGCAGAAGACACTTGCAAGGGCTAGTAGCCCTATTTGCCTGTCCTGAAGCAGTTTAGACCCCCCCCCCCACCCCGACCCCACTGAGGCAGCACCAACAAAGAGAGCCCTGTTCACTTTTCTGAGCTTAGTTTGTAGGGAAAGAGTGGTAGGGGAGACAGCTGGGGAAGTACACTGAGGCAGGAGACTACATGGTTTGATATAGAGGAGGAGCCTAAAGGAAGACGCCAACAAAGGCTGCAGCACACAGGATCCAGATAGGTGCTAGCTAAGGCTTCCTAACAATGAAGCTTTGTGACAAATGCAGCGTGTGTGTGAGCATTTCCCTTCCTGTTATTTTGGCACATGCCTCCAGTAGCCACTGGGCACCTTCTTTGGGAAACCTCTGGCTTTGTCTTCACCCCAGCTAGCCCAGTTGACCTTGGACCCTGCTCACTGCCAACCCTCTCCTGCCTCTGGGACCAGCATCTTTTGAGAGAAGCCCTTGGTGTTTTCAGAATGGCTCCCTTGGCCCTCCTCATCCCCACAAACCAAGTGTTGACACAGAGGTTCTCAGCCCATCATGGAATGGGGATGCAGGCCCAGGACTCTGCTCTGAGGCTAGGCTGTTCTTTCAGTCTGTGACCTCTGAGATGAAGGCCAGAGGCTTGGCTCTCAGACTACTCCTAACTGCTGAGCCCAGGCACTGAGAGAGAGATCAGCAGAGCTAGTGTGAAGTGAGGTATGTGAGATAGATCCTGTAGGGTAGCCAGGCACTGACCTGCTCTCTAGAAGCTGAGAGGGCCAGGATTTCCTTGAGGGAGTCGCCATGGTGGAACTGGATGATGTCAGCCAGCATCTGCTTGGTGCTACAGAGGAGGACAATGGTGAGAGGTGAGGAGCTAAGAAGGGACTGGACACGGGCTGACCAGAGATCTGAGGGTTAAGTGTGTCCTGCCTTATGTGGTGGTTGCCAGCGATGCTTGGGAGTGGGAGAGAGTGAGGGTGGGGAGAAGTTGCCTAGAACGCTTCCCTTCAAACTAGTTTCTTTTGAGGGCTTCAGCAAAAGTGTGCACTTCTTCCCAGGAATCCATTATCCTGAGCTAATGCACTTGACTCTCTCCTGTCTGTGTGTCACACTTATCCCTTGGAGTTCATTTCAAGTATTCTTTTATATGAATAGAGGTACGTAGGCATTGTACCTTTGTGTTTTTTCCCCCCGAGAGACTGTCATTTTGTTTTTTCCAGTCTTGGTGCTGGAACTCAGGGCCTGGGCACTGTCCCTAAGCTTCTTTTGCTCCAGGCTAGCACTCTACCACTTGAGCCACAGTTCTACTTCTGGTCTTTTCTTTTTATGTGATACTAAGGAATTGAACCTAGGACTTTGTGCATGCTAGGCAAGCACTCTACCATTAATCCACATTCCCAGCCATTATGTTTAACCCAGTCCTACCCCATTGTTAAGTCCTTCCACAGTAGGCAAAAGTATAGTACCCAGCTGCTTGTTTAGTGAGTCAGTGAGTGGGTGAAGGGTTGCCTGTTGACAGGGAGATGGAGCTGGTCACTTGGCTCCTCTTCTGCCCAAATGACCAGCCCAGCCCAGCCTGCTTCACCATTTTTCCTTTTTCCAGTCATGGGGCTTGAATTCAGGGCCTGGGGGCTGTCTCTGAGCTTTTCTGCAAGGCTAGCACTCTACCACTTTGAACCACAGTGCCACTTCTGGTTTTCTGGTGGTTAATTAGAGAGTTACAGATTTTCCTACCAGGGCTTGCTTTAAACTGTGATCCTCAGGTCTCAGCCTCCTGAGTAGCTAGGATTATAGACATGAGCCACCAGCACCCAACTCTGCTTCTTCTTCTTTCTCTCCCCCCCCCCCCAGTCCTGGGCACTAATCTTTGGACATGTTTTGCTCAAGGCTAGTGCTCTGCCACTTGAGCCACAGTGCCACTTCTGGCCTTTTATGTATATATGGTATCAAGGAATCTTCATGTATGCTAGGTGAGCACTTGACCACTAGGCTACACTCCCAGCCCCAATTAATATTTTTTTATTGTTATTATTAAGGAGTTGTGCAAAGGAGTTACAATTCCCTAAGTCAGGTAATGAATATAATGCTTCTTAGTCAATGTCACCCCTTCCCTTGCTTCCTACCTCATGTTTACAGAAGTGGGAAGCAGAGACCCATACCATTCTTATCACATTTAAAAAAAAAAAAAAGCATTGCTGGGCGTGGTGGCTCATGTCTGTAAATCCTAGCTACTCAGGAGGCTGAGATCTGAGGATCAAGGTTCAAAGCCAGGGCACAAAAGGACCTGAGATTCTTTTGTTTTGGTTTGGTTTTTTTTGCCATTCCTGGGCTTGAGCTCAGGGCCTGAGCACTGTCCTTGGACTTTCTCAAGGCTAGAGCTCTACCACTTGAGCCTCAGCACCACTTCTGGCTTTTTGCTATGTATGTGGGGTACTAAGGATCGAACCCGGGTCTTCGTGCATGCTAGGCAAGCACTCTACCACTAGGCCAAACTCCCGGCCCCATGGACCTGAGATTCTTCAATTAACCTCTAGAAAATGGGAAGTGGGGCTTGGCTCAATGGTAGGGTGGTAGCCTTGAGCTGAAGAGCTCAGGGACAGTGCCCAAGCCAAGTTCAAGCCCCATGATCCATTTTAAAAAGAAAAAAAAGCATTTTGGTAAATGGTATAATAACATGTCAACAGTTGTTGTCCATCTAGTTAAATGTGCCAGGAGAATAGCTGAGAGTACAGTAAAGGGAATGAGGGTTAGATTTTTAGAGAAAACTTCCCAAGAGATAAGAGGGCTCAACAAAAAGGTAGAATGGCCCTGTCAGAGTGGGGCCATCCGATTTCACCTACCTCAGAAGCAGGCTCCGGGTATTGGTATCATCAGTGTCTGTTTCTAGCCCTTCAAACTTGTTGGTAAGTGTCAGGGAAACTTCAAGCTTGCTCAGATCTATGTGTCCATCTGCAGCTATGTCCCCTGAGGTGGGGTGAGGATGAGAGGAACAGGCATACGTGCATGTATACATGTGCAGGTCTTTTCCTCACATTTCTTCCAGGAAGCCTTCCCAAACTTACCCTGTGGTACCCTATCAATCCTGTGACTCCTCATGTCCTCAGTCTGGTTACCAGGGGTAACAGTTTGGAGCTGCTAGCTCTCAATACTAATGTTCTACCTGGTAAGCTGGCTTCCTCCCATTCCACAGGCCTGGCAGCTACTATCAGAGAAATCTATAAGGAACTAAAAAGGCTCCATCCCCCCATAGCTCTTAATTGACCATTGATATGGCAGTCTGGGTCCCTCTACTGTCTGTCTCCTCTCTTTTTATCAGACTGCATTCCTGTGTCCATCTCAAACCACAAGGAGGGAGAGGGAGAGGGAGTGTAACATGGATATGCAAGCATGCTCACAGGTCAGGCCCAGGCTGTCAATCCCTCCCTGCAGGCCCCCAGATGCCAAGAAGGGCATGTACCAATGAGGTCAGGGACTGTGGGCAGCTCCCCAAGATCCTCCAGGAGCTGGTGTAGGGGGTCTCGGTGGTCAGGGGCGATCCAGTCCTGATGCTCCAGCAAAAGCTGCAAATGGAAGAGGGACATGCAGGGACAGGGGCCTTGCTTCTAGACCGTTCACCCCCTTACCAGCCCTTCCACTTCTTACCTTGTGTGTGCTGACCAGCTCCCCCACGGTAATGTATACAATGGGTTTAGCCACAGCCACCATGTCTGAGTATTCATCCATTGCAAAACGCTCCTCTGGCTCTGGTACCTGGCAGGCTCTGCTGATGAACTTCCTAACACCAGAGGGAGAGCCCATCAGAGCCCTCTGTTATATCCCCATCTTCCCTTCCTCAGCCCCCTCCAGGACTGCTCAAGCCAGTTCTAACTCTACTCAGCTCCAGTTCCACTTTGTCCTCCCCCCACACTTTTTTTTTTTCTCCGCCAGTCCTGGAGCTTGAACTCAAGGCCTGAGTACTGTTCTTGGGCTTTCTCAAGGCTAGCACTCTACCACTTGGGCCACAGCACCACTTCCAGCTTTTTCTGAGTATGTGACACTGAGGAATCAAACCCAGGTATTCATGCATGCTAGACAATCACTCTACCACTAGGCCAAACTCCCAGCCCCTGTCCTCCCCTACTTCTGTCCCATGTCTTATCCAAACAACTTCCTCTGCTGGGAGGCCTTCTATAACCTACGCTCCAACTTTTCCCCCTCCACTTCCTCATGGGTTCAGGGGTGGGGGAGAGGCAAGATGGGATGTAAGCCAGAAGCAGAGAGATACAGTTAGGGCCAGGAAGATAGGACCCCAGACCTGAATTTCAGATGAGTCTCCTCCAAATATCCATTGAGGGCTTTCAGATGCTGGCTCTCCCCTGAGAAGGCCTTGCCCGCTGCAGCATGCTGTAGGAGCTGAGCCACCGCTCCCAGGGCATGGCGCTGGGGGGCAGCCAGGGCACCACCGGCTGCCATGGCCACAATGTCGAAGGCGTCAGGAGCTACCACAGCTGGGTTCAGGAATCGGTAGTACAAGAGGTTCCCTACCACCTGAGAGAAGAGGAAAATCTTTCAGAGGGGCCCGTACGCCACCTAGACTGCTGGGGGCTTCACATGACCAGTTCATAAGGCATGAAAGGATGAAGGGGCCACAGGGCCAGTCCTCTCAGACCGAAGGAAAAACAGATGCCAAGCAGGTAGGTAATGCTCAAAATCATGCAGCAAACTTGAGCAAGAGCTGGGACTAGAAGCCCAGGGCTGTCCGGTGAGCTCCTATCCCACCTCCCTTCCCATCAGCCACCCAACGCCGGCTGTGCTAAACTTGGTTTATGGAGTGGAACATATTTTGTTCTCTTCTTGTGTCTGGGAGGGAGGAGGTGAGACAATACTTGCCTTATAGATCTCACTCTCTGTGGCATTGGGGAACTTCTTTGCCAGGGTAGTCTTTAGGACTTTGGCCACATACCGCATCCCATACCTTGAGGGCAAAGCAATAGGTGCTCTTTGGGTCTGTCCATCTCTGTTCCAGGACTCAGGGCATGAGTATCTGGCTGCCTCCTCTCCTATTCTCAGCCACACCAGAGTTGAACCCAAGCACTCTCTCTGCTGCCCACAGCTGATTCTCTGCTGAAGTTCTCTCCTTTTGGGCCTAACTGCTATGTCCTGTCATCTACAAAAGGTTCATAGAGCCAGGCATCAGCGGCTCATGACTATAATCTTAGCTATACAGACAGCTGAAATCTGAGAATCAGTTTGGAGTCAGCCCAGGGCAGAGAAATCAGAGGCTTTTATCTCCAAAAAGCAAATAACCAGCAGAAGGCCAGAAGCAGTCTCACAAACTTTCCTGCGCATGGGTGGCTTTGAACCATGATCCGCAGATCTCAGCATCCTGAGTAGATAAGATTACAGGTATGAACCACTGGCACCTGACTTCACAAAACACGTCTTGAATAGATTTTAAGTAAGGAGAGAACTATAGAGTACTTTACAGGTTTGAAGACTTCCTTCCTGTTCTTCTCTTTGTGAACGAAAGAGGAGTCCCATTTTATCTCTAGTTGTTCTCAGACAATATGTCCTCATCCTGACTTTAGGTTCCCTCCTTTGGCTCCAGTGGAATCCTGACGGGTCACAGAGAGGCTTGCCTGCTATCCCCTAGCTTAGCACCTTGACAATATCTTTGAGTATCCCCCCCTCTGAGCACCTATAGCTCCATTTTTCTACTCCTTTAAGACTATTCCCTTGCTCTGCTCTCCCCATGTTGCCTTGTTCTTTTTTTGGCAGTACTGGGGTTTGAACTCAGACCTCAATGCTTGAGGTCAGATGCTCTGTCACTGAGCCTATGCTCCCAGCCCATTCCCTCTCAACATTCCATGTCTAGCCCAGGGCAAAGCTGTCATACGTACGGAATCTGGTCCACAGATGAAATGATGGCTACTAGGAATTTCTCAGTCATGGCAAGGAGGTTGCGCAGGGAGATGTCCAGCCGTCTCTGGACCTCAGGGTGGCTCAAGGCTTGCTCAGGGGTGACATCATAGGGAAGATGGCTGTGGGCAGAGACATACAAGGTAAAACTAGAGGCTCCTCCCTGCTTGATTTCTCTCTAACAACAGGGTCTCATACAGACATGCTTGGACTCAGGGAAGCCTGGAGCAATGTGGATAGAAGGTGAGGTAGAAAGAGTTGTACCTACGGGAGGCTGGCCAAGTGCACCAAGGAACAGAGGACCCAGAATCTGTGCAAAGACTCCTAAGGAAACTGGGAAAAACTAGAGGGCTACAGACAAGTAATCTTTGATGGCTTTCATGCTATCCAGAGCAGCCACCAGCATTATCAGTTCTCTCCAGTGGCACCGTTGTCTTTGTACCTATGTACCTAATATCCCCAACCTAGAGAGCCAACCTGTATCTCCCAGTATCTCATTTGCCTATTGATATGTACAAATCTGAATATACATCTAGACCCCTATCAGTCATCACCTGTAACTCCTAACAAACCTCACTCTTCATTTATAAGCCCTGATATAGTGATTAAGCACATTTGCATATTCATCTTATGTGATATCCATTAGGTCTGAGACCCGTTATAACAATGCCCTGTTAATTGGGGGAGTAGGGATGGAGAAGGCTAAAAGGCTACCTTATTTACTCCTAGAGTGCTGGTGTCATCTTTGTAGAAATTGGCATGGTTGCTTCTATGTCATCTTCAAACACACTCATGCCAGAGCTGATCAAAGAGAGCCGTTCCATTCTCATCTGCTCACCTGCGCTGCCCTGTCTGGGCTTCAGTCTGGTTGATCCAGTTCTTATACAGGTACACAGGGTCTGTGTGGACGCTGAGCACTTTGTCCTCCAGCACATCCTGGATAACCTTGCCCAGGATCTCCCGCAGGGCACTCTGTCCACGCTCATTACGGTAGAATCTCACCACCAGCCTTACCACTGTTGGGTTGCCTGTCACCACATCCTGGGGCTGCTCCACCTTTGACCTGCGGTTCAAGAGGTCAGTGAAGGTGGTCTCAGGCCTTGAGATAGGACAAATATCTATTTTTCTTTTTTTGTGATTTTGGCTTTTCAAATCCTAGTCTGGTGTCCCTGTCTTTTTTTGTGTGTTCCCATCTTAAGCAACATCCTGCTATCTTTGTTGTATCCTTTCTGCTATCATGTCAGCCCCAGTCCACCCACCCCACTGCCCCACAGACATCTTTGTCTCTCCACAGGAGGCAGAGAAGAGCAATCTTCTGGTGCCAATATATCGTGACATCTCAAGGAGCTTTCGTCCCATGGAGGACCACAGGGGCACCCCTGTGAACACATTCCTCCCCCACATCCACTCCTGGAATCAGGAGAACCCACTCAATTTCCTCTTGGAGTGCAGTCTTGAAGAGCTGGAGCAAGAGGTAGGCCTCTCGGCGGTTGGAGGCGTAGTTGTACAGACTGAAAATCACTGCTTCCATGAACTTGGTGGTTCTGTTCTGTGGCATCTGAAAGATTAGCTTTGCCAAGTAGATGGGTTGAGTCTGCAAGCGATTGGGGAGACAAGCAGAGCGGATGAAGCTCTCCAGGAAAGGAAAAGCTTTCCTGAGGGAAGCTTAGAGTGGAGAGATCACTGTTACACCTTCCTAGAGGGTCTGGAAGCATTCCAGACATCAGGGAGCAATCCCTAGGAACAGGGATTGGACTGTGGGAAAGGAGAACACTTTGCATAGGGAACAGGCACAGACAAGGCCTTCAGATCCCAGGCACAAGGAGGTAGAAGAGACTTCTTTGGAAGTCCTTTGCTCACCTGGAGCAGGTAGAAGAGGTGTTGGTAAGCTTCTAGTTTCTGCCGTTTCTCTTTGCTCAGTGACTTTAATCCCTTCTGCTTGTCCAGAACCATCATATCCGACAGCTGATCCTTATTCTTCTTGGTCAGCTTCTTGCAGTGGAAGACTACCTCCTGCAGGGAAGAAAGTGGGAAATACTACCAGCCCAGCCCAGTACTAAGTATGGAAACATGGCCTAGAATCCGCACTGGTAAGAGCTAGGGTTTCCTGCTGTTTAAGGCACAGGTATATGTTGGGAGAACTCAACAGTTCTTTCCTACTGCCTTGAGACCCCCTTCTGGCACCTCTGTACTCACAGAGGAGAGTTGGCAAAGAAGACTTGTTTGCCAGGCTACAGCCCCATATCTACTTGGTTTTGCTATTCTTTTTTTTTTTTTTGCCACTCCTGGGGCTTCAACTCAGGGCCTGGACACTGACCCTGAGCTTTTGTGCTCAAGACTAGTGCTCTACCACTTTAAGCCACAGTGACATTTCTAGCTTTTTCGTAGTTAATTGGAGCTAAGAGTCTCATGGATTTTCCTGCCTGGGCTGGTTTCGAACCACGATCCTTAGATCTCAGTCTTTTGAGTAGATAGGATTACAAATGTGAGCTACTAACACGACACCTAGCTTGTTATTATTTCTTATTGGACTGATACACAAGGTAGCGACATTACTACTAGACCGTCACTGAGTATTTGTAAGGAATTTGCAATTTAAGGAGCTTTCAGATCTTTCCTTGCATCTGGCCTGGGGAAGTAAATATTCATCATTCTGTTTTATAAAGAAGAAACAGAGCGAGGTGCTGGCTCATACCTGTAATCCTAGCTACTCAGGAGGCTGAGATGTGAGAATTATGGTTCAACCAGATCATGTTGGAAAGTTCATGAGACTATCTTCAATAACTACTCAAAAAAAGCCAGAAGGGGGGGCTGGGAGTTTGGCCTAGTGGTAGAGTGCTTGCCTAGCATGCACGAAGACCCGGGTTCAATTCCTTGGTACCACATACATAGAAAAAAAAAAGCCAGAAGTGGTGCTGAGGCTCAGGTGGTAGAGCTCTAGCCTGGAGAAAGCCCAAGGACAGTGCTCAGGCCCTGAGCTCAAGCCCAGGACTGGCCAAAAAAAAAAGAAGAAAAAAGCCAGAAGGGCACTATGGCTCAAGTGTTGGGTGCTAGCTCAGGGACAGGGCCCAGGACCCCCCAAAAAGAGGAAGCAGACTTCAACATTAAAGGATTGCATATAGAACTTAGCGAGTAGCTCAAGTGATAGAGTGCTTGCTTAGCAGTTGCAAGCTCTAGGTTCAATCCCCAGTGCTACCTAAAATAAAAATGAAAGAAAACTGTCATCTGTAGTCCCATCTACCAATTCTACTAGGGTTTTTCCTATTATACATATCTCCAATCAGGGACAAAGCCCTAAGCCAGGTGATAAAATGAACATATTTTTTGGCGTGCGCACATGCACGTAGTACTGGGGTTTGAACTTAGCATTTTACTACTAAGCTAGCCTCTAGAAATAAACATATTCATAAAAAGAAAAATTCATTTGCAATCATAGAATAGTCAGCATTCTCTTCCAGAGGGAGAAGGATTTAAGAGAGTAGACCAGGGGGCCTCACCTGCAAGGTGATTCGATTTTTGACCAGCAGACCAATCTTGATGTCCATGAGGTTGAGGTCCTGTTCTAGCTGCTGATTGGACCGGATCTTCCGGACCACCTCTTCCTGGAGCTTTAGCAGCTCTGCCTCAGCAGAAAAGTCTTCCTGGCTCTGGTTCAAGAGGTGGGCGAATCTGCGCACAACACTGAGGGGAGGGTGGTGTGCATGTACTGGCAGGAGGAAAGGATGGAGGATGTAAGGACGGAGGAGGTACTGGATTAGGAAAGTTGCACCAGCTCTGACCTCCTTCTGAGGCCAGCAGCTCTCCAACTTCAGGTCTCTTTGAACTAGTTCTGTTTGCAGCTGTCCAGCCAGGCTGCCCCAGACTTCCTGTCTTACAGCTGGGGAGAATATAGACCTGCCTTCCCTCTGCCCCTAGATGCATTCCCCAGCCCCTGACCTTTCCCAATGACATTTCTACACTCAAGCCAGAGCCTCCACTCCCTCTGATGCTCCTTCCAGCCTCCCCTTTCTACCCCATCCACTCTCCTATCCTGCTGGGCCAACCTGCTGCTTATCTTCCTGCCTATCAGCCTTCACTAGCCATCTGCTTCCCACCATGTCTCTGCCAGGAGTGACTGTGATTGGGCTGTGGCACAGGTAGACTAGACAGTCAGTGTCTTTATGATATGAGGTCAAAGCTAGATGGTAATTTGATATTGGAAGGGTGGGGAATAAGCTCCTAAGCTGAGCCACAGACAAAAGCAAAACAATACACAGTGTTCATTATGGAATGGATGATGTTCTAAATGTTTTTTTCTTAATTGGTTCATTTATTTGTGGCTTTGAATCAGGGCCTCACACTTGCTAGAACAGGTGCTTTACCACTTGAGCCACTCTACCAGTAAGTACCTTTTGCATTGGTTATTTTCAAGATAGGATCTTACTTTATACCTAGGCCAGCCTAGATCACAATATTGTAATCTTTTTGTCACTGGAATGACTGGCATGCACCACAATATCCTGCCACCAACTAAGAGGGTGTCTACCAAGAGTGTCTTCTCAATCTCCCTCCTCCCCTCTGCCAAGCTGGCCTCAAACCTTGATCCCTTGATCTATCTCCCAGGTAGCTAGGATTACAACTGTGATTCAGCTTATTTTCAGTTTTTGAAATAAGGCCTTCCTCTACGTAGCCCAGGCTTACTATATGACCAGTCTTTAACTGAGGCTCCTACAGTGGGCTCCAAACTGCTAGGAATAGAAGTGTGTGCTACCACACAGCTCTAAATGTTTTCTTTTTGTTTTTTGTCTTTTTTTTTTTTTTTTGCCAGTCATGGGACTTGAATTCAGGGCCTGAGCACTGTCCTTGGACTTTTCTCAAGGCTAGTACAGCCCCACTTCCAGCCTTTTTTTATATATGTGGTACTGAGGAATCGAACCCTGGTCTTTGTGCATGCTAGGCAAGCACTCTACCACTAGGCCAAACTCCCGGCCCCTAAATGTATTTTTAAAAAAGTGACAGGCAGGGGCCAGGAGTTTGGCCTAGTGGTAGAGTGCTTGCCTAGCATGCATGAAGAGCCGGGTTTGATTCCTCAGTGCCACATACATAGAAAAAAGCCAAAAGTGGTGCTGAGGCTCAAGTGGTAGAGCTCTAGCCTTGAGAAAGTCCAAGGACAGGGCTCAGGCCCTGAGTTGAAGCCTAGGACTGGCAAAAAAAAAAAAGTGACAGGCAGGCCTGGGAATATGACTTAGTGGTAGAGTGCTTGCCTAGCATGCATGAAGCCCTGGGTTTGATTCCTCAGTACCACATAAAAAGCCAGAAGTGGCACTGTGGTTCAAGTGATAGAGTGCTAGCCCCAGGCCTGGCCAAAACAAGACAAAGGCATGCACCACAAACGTGGCTGTAAGTATTAAAACAATCCTGTGAGGTCAGGACATTATAACCATCCTTCTGAAGAACTCATTGAGGCACAGAAAGAGTACGTAACTTGACCTGGGTTACAGCTAGTAATGAATGAATGAATGGTGTCAAATTTGGAAGGTAAATGACCCTTGCTCCTGTCTCTAAAGGCAGTCACAATTCCCTATAGTGTGAATGGTTCTTTTATTTTTGGGGGGGGGGGTGGGGAGGGTGGGTCATGGGGCTTGAACTCAGGCTGGGCACAGTCCTGAGCTCTTCAGCTCAAGGCTATTGCTCTACCCTAGCCTAGTCCCACTTCCCTTTTCTACAGGTTAATTGGCGATAAGATCCTCAGATCTCAGCCTCCTGAGTAGCTAAGATTACAGGCTGAGCCACGGGCGGGGCAGCACTGGCTAGTGAGTGGTTCTTTGAGAGGAGTAACAAGTTTAAAGAAGCCAAAGCAGCCCCCACTCCCACTAGGGAGGGAAGGAACCCTCCCTTCAACCCTCCGAGGCAGGCACTTGAGTCACACCTCTAGCCCTTTTTGCTTCAGATAGGGTCTTGCATTTTCACCTAGTGACTGGCTTTGGACTGTAATCCTCCAACCTATACTTCCTATGTAGTTGGGGTGACCATTGTGTACCACCATGCTGACTGGAAATGGGGATCTAGCTAATTTGCACCCAACCCATTGGAACTCTTAAAGAGGAAAGCGACAAAAACCACAATTAGTAATATTAGTACTATTATTATATTTGCTGAGGCGGGGAAGGGGTTCTGGGGCTTGAACTCAGGGCATTTTTTTTTTTTTGCTCAAGGCTAGCACTCTACCACTTGAGTCACAGCTCTACCTCAGGCTTTACTGGTGGTTAACTGGAGATAAGAGCCTCTCTGAGATGGGGGCACCCGTCTGTAATCCTAGCTACTCAGGAGGCTGAGATCTAAAGATTACAGTTCAAAGCCAGCTGAGCAGGAAAGTCTATGAGACCCTTATCTCCAATTAAACACCAGAACACCGGAAGTAGTGCTGTGGTTCAAAGTGGTAGAGTGCTAGCCTTGAGCAAACGGGCTCAGGGACAGCAACCAGACCCAGTTCAAGCCCCATGACTGAGGAGGATAAAAGTCTCACAGACTTTCCTGCCTGGGATGACTTTGAACTGTGACCCTCAGATTTCAGCCTCCAGAGCAGCTTGGAGTACAATCAACTGAGCCTGGCAAAACCATGGATTAATCTGGTTTTGGAGAAGGTTGGTTCTTGGAGAAGTGAAGAGTAGGGGAAAAAAAGATTGCATCTTAGATTGAATGGGATGCAGAAATGAACTCACTTTGTACACCTGTGTTATCACATTATTTCCATTGTATAAAGGAGGAAATTTGGGCTATAGGGATTAGGTAACCTGCCTAGGGCTACACACAGCAAGTAAGGGGCAAAGCATTGGAAAGAACAGTTCTTCCACTAACACTGAACTAAGGAACAAAAAGATAAAGGTTGGCCAGAGCTGTGGTCTTAGTGGAATAGCAAGAAAAAAGAAAGGGCCAAGCTGGAAAGAATCCAGCTGCCCAGAAGTAGTTGATCTGAGGGCTCTGCTGGGAGGAGCATGACAAGGGGAAGATACAGAATGATTTGCCATTCTCCCATCGTAGGCAGCTCACCTAACATCCTGTAGTCATCCCGGGCTTTCCTGGCTCGGAAAAATGCCTGAATCTTCACAATGGAGTCAATCTGCCAGGCACAAAGAAGGGAACAAGGTGGCTGGCTGTCCTTGCTCTGGTTTCACAAGTAAAGGTTGCACATGGGGGCAAGGTGACACTCACATTCTTTTGGAAGTAGCACAGCCGCCTGAGGTATTGTCTCCGAGCTGCCCACATCCGGGCCCAGGCCTGGATCTGAGAGGAAAGACCCAGAGCAATTGAGCCAACCCCCGAAGTCACAAGAAGGTAAGGAGATGACCAAATTTGGGGAGGGTTTCTCAAGAAACAGGAGTCTGCCTATACCATTATACTACCTTGATTACAGCATCCAAGTTTGCTTTAAAATACTGCAACCGCTCCAGATAAATCTTCCTTTGTCTATAGCCCCGCCAATGAGCCTGCAGGGTGGAAAGAGGGAATTCTAGCAGGTCTACTTTGATGCAAGTGGCTTCTAGAACATCCATATCCTTGGCTTTTTTTGTGTGTGTGTATTGGTTGTGGGGCTTGAACTCTGGGCCTGGACCTGTCCCTGAGTGTTCTCCCTGAGCTCTTCAGCTCAGTTACCACCCTACCTCTTGAGCCACAGTGCTAGTGGTTAATTGGAGATAAGCGTCTCATGTCTTTAGTGCCAGGGCTGGCTTTGAACCTCGATCCTCAGCTCTCAGCCTCCTCAGTTAGCTAGCTAGGATTACAGGCATGAGCCACTGCACCGGCTTTCCAAGGAAGGGGAGGAAGGAGATAGGAAAACTTTTAGTTTTATGAGGAAAACCAAATGGCTGGACATAGCCAGACATGCCTTCTGCCATATACATAGTGGGGAGGTGGTTTGGTCATTGGGCTAGAATTCTGGGACTGGGAGTTGTCACTGAGCTCTTTAGCTTAAGGCCACCACCCTACCCCTTGAGCCACAGCCCTTCTTCCCATTTTCTAGTGATTAATTGGAGATAAGTTTCACATACTTTAGTGCCTGGCTGGCTTTAAACCTCGATCCTCAAATCTCAGCCTCCAGAGTAGCTAGGATTACAGGCATGAGCCACAGCACCCAGCTTTTTATTTTGGGGGAGGGGGCAGTCCTGGGGCTTGAACTCAGGGCCTGGGCACTGTCCTTGGCTTTCTCAAGGGTAGAGCTCTACCACTGAGCCATAGCACCACTTTCACCTTTTTCTATGTATGTGACACTGAGGAATCCAATCAGGGTCTTCGTGCATGTTAGGTAAGCACTCTACCACTAGGCCAAACTCCCAGCCCCAGTTCTGCTGAATCTTTTTTTTGGTTGGTTGTGGGACTTGAACTCTGGTTCTGAGTGCTGTACCTGAGCTCTTCAGCTCAAGGCTATCACCCTATCACTTGAGCCACAGCTCTTCTTTGGTTTTCTAGTGATTCACTGGAGATAAGTCTCAGGGACTTGAATGCCCAGGCTGACTTTGAGCCTTGATCCTCAGATCTCAGCCTCCTGAGTAGCAGGATTATAGGCATGAGTCACTACTCTGGCTTCATATATCTTCACACACACACACACACACACACACACACACACACAAGCAATACCTCCTCATGGAAACTCAACTGTGAGACATAGGCTTAAGCAATATTAATAAAACCTATACCTACTCATCTTCATGAAAGCATAGCAATAATTTCCCTAAAGCACCAAAGCATGAACCACACATGCTCCCCCCAACCCCCAATATACTCAAGACACTTGTATGTAGATCACCTATTCCTTATTCTATGCTTTACCTCCCTCAGGGGCACAGAAAGACAGCTATCAGGAGGGGCATCCAGCTACAGGATGTGGACAGAGCTATGTGCCCATCTTTCCCAGTGGCTACCTGGGTAGCAGGTCTCTCATGTTTATATGACACCAAGGGGTTGTTCTTAGAAAGGGTTCACTAGACCCTCCCTCTGGTCTCTGAAGCACAAATGTCATGACTTCCTTCTGTTTTGGTCTCCTTCCTAGGAGTCTCTCTCCTTTTAAATTAATAAAATTAAATTTTCCTAGCCAGCATCAGTAGCTCCTGTCATCCTAGCTACTCAAGAGGCTAAGATCTGAGGATCTCAGTATAATAAAGTCAGCTGGGCAGGAAAGTTTGTGGGACTTTTCTTTTTTTTTTTGTGGCCATTCTGGGGCTTTCTCAAGGCTAGCGTTCTACCACTTGAGCCACAGCACTACTTCCAACTTTTTATATATATGTGGTATACAGGAATTGAACCTAGGGCTTTGTACATGCTAGGCAAGCACTCTACCACTAGGCCATGTTCCCAGTACCATCTGTGAGACTCTTATCTCCAATTAGCTACTTAAAAGCTGAAAGTGCAATGGCAGAGTGCCAGCTTTGAGTAAAAGCTAAGGGACAGTTCCCAGGCCCTGAATTCAAGTACCAGTACCGGAACAAAATAGTAGTAATTTCCTTAGAGAGTTTTCTCTCCTAAGACATCTCACTTTCTTCTGAATATGTCTTATGATGTACTGCCCTTGAGTCTTTCCTATGTCTACCCTAGTTCCTGACACCATTTCTACCCGGTGAAATTTGTTTCTTTTAGGACTCATGCTAAACCACTTGCAGGACCTGGAGCTATTTATCCTACCCTGACACTGTTGCAGTGTGGTAAGATTTAAGAACTTCCTTTCACTGCCAGATTCACACCTGTAATCCCAGACTTTGGGAGACAGAGGCTGAAGGACTGAGAGCTTGAGGCCAGACTAGGCCAACTTGTCTCAAACAACTAAACTAAAACTAAAGTAGCATTCCTTCACATAGTTGTCCTCACCCACCTAAATCCAGTTATCCCAGCCAGGCTTCCTCTTAAGACTTATCCTGTCCTTCTACTGGGACTGGATGTGGAAGAGTCAACTTGGTCCAAACATCAGCTGTTTATGTTGGAGCCTTAAGGCCAGGAAGCCCTATTTCCATGTATGCCTTCAACATTTCCTACTCTGAAGTATTTCCTGATGCAGCCTCTGGAAATTACTATAGGACAGGGCAGAATTATCTGTTCTCTGTTTTTACCCTTTTCTCAGCCTCACCAGGCTCTTCCTTAACAAACAAACAAAAATGCCTCCCAATCTGGATTAGTCAGAATTCAGAATCCTGGGTCCCTCCCTGGGATCCTAGCAGGAATTCCTAGGGTCAGTTTTCAGAAGAGTTTAAAGCTGTGTACCCAGACAGCCTGATTTTTTGTCTCATACCCCCATAACCAGAAGGCAAGTAGCCTGAGGCTCTGGGTCATCTCAGTTTAGGTACGTGTGTATCCTGGGATCCAGAGTCCATGGGATGAGTGGTGAATGCTCCCAGACTGCATCTCCTCTCCCACTGTTGATGTGGTTTTACATTGCCTTAGGTGTGAAATTCCAGTCTGGGCTCCTGGGAGGAGTTCCTATGATTCAGACCACCACATGCAGATTAGTAAAGTTCTGTATTAAGTTCTGGGATCAATTTCCCTGATAACAGTACTACATAATGGTGACTACCAATGTAGCACTTACCACACTCAATGCTACATGCAATTTTCCTACTTAATCCTCATAATCAACCTAGGAGGTGAGTACCATCATATGAATAAAGCTGAGTGATTAAGTGAGGTGCACAGGACTGTAACTGGGATGTGGTAGTACCAGGAGGCAAACACCAGCTTCCAGACTCCAAAATGTGAGCCCTCAGTGACCAACCACAAGCCCTATGGCATGATCAAGGACATATGCAAATCTTCCTTTGAGATCTTCTGTATTGTCTTTGCATACCTTCTATCACAGCATCTAACATTGACTGTCCTTCAGTTGAGATGTGGCTTGTGACCATTCAACTGTAAAGTTGTTGTTTGTTTGATAGTCAGTATTGGGGTTTGAACTCAGGCCTGGGTGCTGTCCCTTAGCTCAAGGTTGGCATGCTACCATTCAGCTATAGCCCCATTCCCAGCTTTTTGGAAATAAGAGTATCATGGACTTTCCGGCTTGAGCTGGGGGACTGAACCTCCGATCTCAGCCTCCTGAGTAGCTAGGATTATGGATGCTAGCCACATCCATTGCTCACTTCCCATCCTGGCCTGTGATATACTTTGCTGGTATGAGGCATTCAGAGATGCTTATTAAATAAATAGAGGTCTTTACACTGTGCCAACAGCTCCACAAGGCACTTCAGATCACTCCTTCCTGGAGAGGGCTCCCCTCACTCCTAGATTATTCAGTGCCCAGCTATCTTACCAACTAACTTCACACTCCAGCTTCAGAGGCCACAGGCTGGAGGAAAGAAATGGAAAGGACTAGCTACTGAGCACCATTACATACAGACTACTGAAGTTCTGTACGTAGCTTGCATCACCCACTAAGGGACAGTCCTTTCCTTCCTGCTAAATCACCAGCACCCTCTGGAGAGTCCTGTTCTAGTCAGGGCTTTCTCCTGTTATTGAACCAAATCTCATTTCATTCTTCCCTTGGAAGACCAAAACAGCAGCTCTTGGACTCTCTGATTAGTGATGATGGGAATTAGTGCTTATATCATGTTTTTACTTACCTGTCAGGCACTGCATATAAATACTTTAGCTAGTACCTCACTCAAGCCTCATAACCATCCATGCGGTGGATGCTATCATTATCCCTATTTCTCAGAGAAGAACAATGAGGCAAAGAGTAACTTACAAGGTCACACAACAGCTGTGGAACTGGAGTCCAAACCTCAGTCATTTGGCTCCACAGTTTGTGTCCTTCACCACTGTTATGCAGAGGCCCAAATATCACCCTAACCATACTCAGTGCAGAGGAAGCCTCTGCAGTTCCAATCTACCTGGACCTCAACACTGAGAAAACCGGAAATGCCACCTGGATCTTGATGATGGCTGGGAGCCAGGTCCTCAGGAAGTGGGAACGCTCAGCAAACTTCTGGCGAACCAGGAAGCCGCGGAGGCGGGCCTGGAGCTGAATGACAAAGCCGACATTGGCTTTCCAGAGCTGTTGGCGGTCATAGGCAGCAGTGACCTTGGTGATGGCTGACTGTGGAGGCAGAAGAGACAGCTAGTAGCCCTATGGTGACTGGCATACCCCACATGTAATCCCCCACCCTGGCAGGGGCGTTGCTAACCTGTATTTCCTCCCTGGTCAGGTGGGATGTGTTAAGGCGACAGCCAGGGGGTCGTTCCCAGGTCCCATCAAAGGTCTGCAGATGGAAGTAGTAGGCAGTGCCATCCTTCATGTCATGTTGGACCCAGAAAGCTGTGTCCCCTGAGAAGGGGTAAGCAGAAAAGGCTCATGGGAGGCAAGAGGTGGCTGGGGCGGGCAGGGATGAGGAAAGTCAGGCTGGGACCATTACCTGGTTGTCGCTTCTTTGCCATAGCATCTCCCAGGGCCTGCTGGTAGCCATTGGCACAGTGGGGAACTATCCCCCGGAGGGACACAGTGGGGTTCCTCAGCACCCGTTCTGTCTGGGCTGCCTTACCCTCTTTGATGGCCTGATTGATGGCAGCTACACCAAGAGCCACTGTTGGGCATCGGAGAGAACAGCATTCAGCTTTGCACGCTAGTGTCTGCTGTACTGGTTCTATTTCCCCAAATTTCTGCCAATCCTTTTTTACCCCACCCAATATTAAAATTGCTGGAATATAAACTCAAGCTAGCAGCAGAAATGGGATGGATTTTTGGCCTCCAAAATTGCAGTGGTGCATTTTGCAGGGATAATGCCCATAGGAAGACAGAGAAGGAAGCAGCGAATGCACTATGGGCTCCCAACTCCTGGGAATTTCCTGCCAGCTGCTGCTAGGAAATCTACCCTGTGGTCTGCAGCAACCCTCCTGTTCTGATTCTGTCCTGCCTCTCCTTCAGGAGAGGCAAGAGAGTAGCACTGTCCTTTGGGCTATTGTCAAGCCCTCATCCTTCCCTCCCCACCCAGTGCTCCTGATTGGCCCATTACTTTTCTGAGCTGCATTTGTGTCCTGATTGGCCTTGACTATTCCATGTCGGATCTCCTCTAGCCACAGTACAGCTCCAGGATCCCCTGTCACCTGGAAAATTGAAAGAGATGGAAAAAAGACCCCTGGCCAACTTGCCTAGCAGAACCAAGCTTCAGGCAGACACTGAAGCCAAGGGGTTGGCAATCTCTACTCCCTGATTCCTGCCTGTGTAGGCATGACCTGTGGCTCGTGTAGAGGACTTTTTTTCTCAGGTCCTTTTGTGCCCGGGCTGGCTTTAAATCTTGATCCTCAGATCTCAGCCTCCTGAGTAGCTAGGATTACTGGTGCCCGGCCGCATGTTTTCTTTTTTACACTAGTACAGGGTCTTGAACTCAAGACATATGCTCTTGCTCAGCTGTTTTCACACAGGGCTGGCATCCTACCACTTAAGCCATGTCTCCACTCTGCACATTCTACTGCATAATTAGAGATGGAGGCTCTGACTTTTCTGCCTGGGATGGCTTAGAACCATGATTGGCAGATTCCAACCTCCACAGACATGAGCCACCAGCATCTGACTCAGAAGGCACTCTGTGCTTTCATCTGTCCAAGCGTTAACTGAGCTTGGCCATAGGGCTCAACCTACCTTCTAGCTTCTTATACCCTCAGTGTCTGCCACCCTTCTTTCCAGTGATAGCTAGTGATTAATCCAGGGTCTTACACATTCTAAGCTCTATCTCCAATCCTACCCATTGCCTTCCCAGCAGCTCCATCCCCAACCCCTGTGCCTCAGTCATGCCCAGAATAGCCCACTCTGGAGACTATGCCCACTCTGGAGGCTATGCCCACTCTGGAGGCTACACCTGCTCACTTTCACGCTCCTTTTTCCTAGGCTTCAATCATATCATCTCAGTGAACATGACCTTGACTTGACTTTTTCTTTCTTCTTGTTTTATTGATGGGTAGAGGCTTGAATTCAAGACCTTGTGCTTGTTGGGCTTACTTATTTTCTGTTGGTGCTATACCACTTGAACCAAGTCTCCAGCCCCACATTTTGCTAGTTGGACTTTTGTAAAATTTTCTGCCTGAACTAGTTTTGAACTGCAATCCTCTGGTATCAGCTTGCTGGGTAGCTAGGAGTATAGGTGTAAAAATCTTCTCTTTCTACTCTTGTTCCGCTTGTGATCCCACAAGGCTCTGGATGATTACGTAATTTCCTAGGCCAAGTAATCCCATGCCTGTCACTTTGTCAGTGTGATACCCAACTCAGCCTCTATTCCCTCCCAGCTCTCCTCATTAGTAATGGACTTTGAAAACATTTTATTGAGCCAGGTGCTATTCTAAAACACTTACTTATGAATATTTGCAAGGTATATAAAGCAATGCTTGGCATAGAGTGAGAACTGTCAGCTTGTACTGTCATAGTACCTCACTGCGATCCTGTAACTGTGAAACAAGTTCATCACAAGTTTGCAGGTGAGGAAACAGCGAGTAATACTGCACAGTCAGACTGCAAACTCCTAGTTCTCAACCATGTTCTCTGCCGCCACATACTCAAAGCATTACAGGTTCAAATCCCTGCCATGTTTGTCAACTCCCTTGATTTTTTTTTCTCCCTCATTCTGAGAGATGGCTCAGAGCAGGGAATGTAGTATCACCCACCCACCCCCCACCCCATCGTGGGACTTGAACTCTGGGCTTGGGCACTGTCCCTGAGCTCTTCAGCTCAAGGCCTACCCTTGAGCCACAGTGCCACTTCTGGTTTTTTAGTGGTTAAATGGAGATAAGTCTCATAGACTTTAGTGCCTGGCTTTGAACCATGATCCTCAGATCTCAGCCTCCTGAGTAGCTAGGATCACAGGCCTGAGCCACTGTGCCTGTTGGGAATACAATATTTTACAAGTGAATATACAGAACTCAGAGACACCATGATTTGCTTAAGGTCAGGTGACCACCAAGGATCTGAGTGAGGAATCCAGCCAAGTTTTCCTGTGCTCTTTCTACACTTCTAAGTGCTCAGGCAATGGAGGGATCATACTTCTCCCATCACATTAGAAACCTGCTTATGCCTCATCTACCCCAGGAAGGGACTATAATTATCCATCAGGCTGGAGCTCTGCCAGAAAGCATGCCAGGCCAAGCTCTACTCATAAGGGTTGCCCTTCCTGATCTGCTATAAACAACCTGGCCAGCTTAATCTCACCTGGGCCTTCTGCCTTTTGGCTGCCACAAGGAGGAGATGGTATCGAGGAGCAACAGGAAGGCTGACATCTTCCAGGCCAGCAGCAGGAAGAAGCAGGGCAGACAGAGTCTTCTCTGGACTGCCCTGGTCCAGAGCCTCATTGATGAGGCTGACTGCAAGAATCTCTATAGGGGGTGATAGGGGAAGAGAGAGGAGAGAAGAAATCTGGATGAGTAGCAGCCTTAAACTAAGGGAAGGGACTGCCCAGATGGGGCTGACATCTTCCCCCCCCCCCAAAAAAAAAAAAAAAGAAATCCCAGTCACCCACAGACTGCACTCACGATCTGTCTCTTCCTGGACCTGGGCATTGACCTGGCTCACAGTAGCCTGCAGGTCATTCCAGCTCAGGAAGACCTCATCTACATCACGCGTCTGTCTCAGCTTCAGCAGAGCATCAAAGTACCTAGCAGCAGGGAGAGAGGGAATGAGCAAGATGAGTGGCCCATGTATGGAGAACTGGAAGATGGGTACTAACTTCTAAATACGGACATTCCAACTTTCTGCTTCCAGCCTTTTTTTCCCTCCAGGCTCATACCTAACAGTTGTCATATAATCTCATGGTTTTCAATGATATATGCTAATGACTCCCAAGAGGACACCTAGAGATTTCATATATTCCAGCAGCCCCAAGATCTGCACGTAAATGTCCCATAAACTTGAACTCCTGTTACTTCTCATCAACCTTTGTGCCCTCCTGTCTCTCTTTATTACTAGAAACCTTAGAAGTCCTACCAGATTTTATTCTCTCTCAGACTCCAAATCAGTCCGCTACCAAAACCTGTCAGTTTTGCTTTCAAAACACATTTGTACACTGGTGCCTTCTCACCACTTCTGCTGTTGCCAACCTAGGCCAAGCCCCTGTCATCCACACCGGATTACTCTACTAGCTGTCTAACAGGTCTCCCTGTCTCTCCCGTTGCGCCCCTATAGTCGATTCTCAGCTCAGCAGGCAAAATAATTCTGTTAAAGTAGGTCAGACCAGTTCCTTCCTCATTCAATCCCATCTGATTCAATTACTTATTCACTTGGAAGAAAAGCCAGAGGCCTCCTTGGTCTGGGTCTGCTACTCCATCTTTACCCTCATTCTTCTTCCCATCCCGGAAGCCGTGTGTGTGCGTGTGCGTGGTCGTGTGTGTGTGTGTATTTTGCAGTGCCGAGGATCAAACCCAGGCCCTTGCACTTAGCAAGTGCCCCACCATTGAGCTATACCTTGATCCCTTTCCAGTGTTCTCTATATTGCATACTTTCTTCTCAGTCCTCTGCCTTACACAGCCTCCTGGCAATCATTTGGGTCCCTTAGGTCCTTCTCTAATGATCCCAACTTGTATGTATGTACCCATCCTTTTCCCCTTTGTCTTGATTTTTTGCTCATAACTTATCTGCCCTTCTGCTCAAGCCTCCTTCCACTTACAAGTAAGTTAATGACAGCAGGAACTTTGTTTTGTTCTCTGTATTTCCCAGCACCAGACAACATTATCTGGTGCATGGATAGGTACTCAAACATTTTCTGGAGAAGAATAAAGCAGCAGAGGAAAGGAGAGAGATCATGAGTCCACCCTCTCTAAGGGGGTAACACATACCAAGGAACTGTGAACAGACTAAGAGGTGACCATGGGCCCAAGAACAGGGAATTTTGCAGAAGTCCAGTTAAAAAGCAGCAGGAGGACCAGGAGTATGGCATAATGGTGGAGTGCTTGCCTAGCATTCATGAAGCCCTGGGTTCAATTCCTTGGTATCACATACACAGAAAAAGCCAGAAGCGGCGCTGTGGCTCAAGAGGTAGAGTGCTGGCCTTGAAAAAGCTCAAGGACAGTGCCCAGACCCTGAGTTCAAGACCCAGGACTGGAACAACAACAAAAAAAGCAGCAGGAAGCAGTGCACCTGTAATTCTAGCTACTCTGGAGCCCGAGATCTGAGGATCTCAGTTCAAAGCCAGCCCCAGCATGAAAGTCTGTTAGACCCTTATCTCCAATTAACCACAAGAAATGGCACCGTGGTTCAACGTAGTAGAGCACTACTAGCTTGAGCTGAAGAGCTCAGAGACAGGGGGCCCAGGCCCAGATTTCAAGCGCCATGACTGACCAAAAAGAAAAATTAAAAAAAAATAATGATAAGGAGGCGACTTGGATCTCAGCCACATTCCCTCTATCCTTGTACCCCAACATACAGGTAAAACTGTCTTACCGCTGAGCATTTTCTCCTTCCACCTGGGCTAGGCCTGTAGCAGGGTTCACCAGACTTCCCCAGAAGCCTCGGGCATCCCTGGCCTCCAGGGCACGATTAATCAGCACCACAGCTGAGAGCATCTCCACAGCCACAAAAAGCTCCTCCTGGCTCAATTCCTGCAGGAGAAGGGAGGGTAATTTTCAAAGGGGCTACTGGAGCCTGCCCAGGAGCCAAATGGGCAACCAGACCCAGTGGGGGTTTTTTTGTTGTTTTGTTTTTTGTGAGTTCTGGGTATTGTCCTTGAGCTTTCTCAAAGCCAGAGTTGTTCTACCACTTGAGCCACAGCACCACTTTCTGGCTTTTTCTGTGTATGTGGTACCAAGGAATGGAACTAGGGCTTCGTACATGCTAGGCAAGCACTCTACCATTAGGCCACACTCCTGGCGCAAAGTAGTCTAGCTTTTTTTTTTTTTTTTGAGGGAGGGAGCACCAGTCCTGGGACTTGAACTCAGGGGCTGGTCATTACTGTCCTTGAGCACTTTTTGCTCAAGGATAGCACTCTGCCACTTGAGCCACAGCACCACTTCTTACTTTTTCTGTGTACATGGTACCAAGGCGTCAAACCTAGGGCATCATGCATGCTAGGCAAGCACTCTATCACTAGTCCACAGTCTAGTCCAGGCTCCCCAGCTTTCTTCAACACTCCCATCTCCATTTCCAGTAAAATCCACATTCATATACTAACAGTAAAAACACTCAATACTTTTGTCCATGTACACATGTACAGAGATTTCAAACATAATATTTAATTTTTCTAACAAGTCAATGAGGTAGGTATCATTAATAGCTCCATTTCCTAGGTCAATACAGGGCCCATAATGTGTTAAACCTACGTGCCTGACCAGAGATTACACTTAACCAGTGAGCTCTGCCAGCAACCTCTGGACCACACCTCACACTAAGACTACACTGGGATTGGGCATGGCGGTACATACCTGCAATCCCAGCCATAGAGGCTGAGGCAGGAGGATCAATCATTAGTTCATAGGTAGCCTGGGTTATATAACAAGATCCCATTTCAAAAAAAGAGAGAAAGGGCCGGGAGTTTGGCCTAGTGGTTAAAGTGCTTACCTAGCTTGCATGAAGACCCGGGTTCGATTCCTCGGTACCACATACATAGAAAAAAGCCGGAAGTGGTGCTGAGGCTCAGGTGATAGAGCTCTAGTTTTGAGAAAGTCCAAGGACAGTGCTCAGGCCCTGAGTTCAAGCCCAGGACTGGCCAAAAAAAAAAAGAGAGAGAAAACTAGGAGAACATGAAGGAAGGGGGTAATACTGTCCAAAAAGAAATGTAGTCTTAACCCTAACTTCTTTGTACATCACTATACCCTTGTGGCTCAAACCTATAATACTAGCTACTTAAGAGGTGGAGATCTGAGGATCATGGTTTCAGCCAGACCAGGCAAGAAAGTCCACAGCACTCCTATCTCCAATTAACCACCAGAAAACTGGAAGTGATGCTGTGGCTCAAAGTGGTAAAGGGCTATCTGTAAACAGAAAAGCTCAGGGACAGCACCCAAGCCCTGAATTCAATCCCCATAACTGACAAAGAAAAAAAATAACCAAACAAAAACTTACTGTCTGACATATGAAATGGCAACCCCCCTGTACATCACCTTCATAATAATACATATGTACATGTGTGTGCATATATATATATATATATATATATATATATATATAATTTATTTATTTTTTGCCAGTCCTGGGCTTGAGCTCAGGGCCTGAGCACTGTCCTTGGACTTTCTCAAGGCTAGAGCTCTACCACTTGAGCCTCAGCACCACTTCTGGCTTTTTTCTATGTATGTGGTACCAAGGAATCGAACCCGGGTCTTCGTGCATACTAGGCAAGCACTCCACCACTAGGCCAAACTCCCGGCACTTTTTTTTTTTTTAAAGAGTAACAACCACAAAGGAATTAGGGCCTGGATAGAGATGAAGTGGCTACCTCCTCACTGCAATCCACACCACAAAGTCCTGGCCCTATTTCCCTGCCTGGTTCTCCCTCCTATTGAAATATGAGAGGATTTATCTGCTCCATGTATTAGGAGCACCTTTCTTGTTTCCTACAGAATGTTGTAGTAACAAGAATGATGGCTAAAACTTATTGTAATAACCTGGCAAGCTTAGCTGCCAAATTCTTTTTGTTTTGGTAAAAATGCTTAACCTGGCTGGGAGTTTAGCCTAGTGATAGAGTGCTTGCCTAGCATGCACGAAGACCTGGGTTTGATTCCTCTGTAGCACATACTTAGAAAAAGCTGGAAGTGGTGCTGAGGCTCAAGCGGTAGAGCTGTAGCCTTGAGAAAGCCCAAGGACAGTGCTCAGGCCCTGAATTCAAGCTCCAGGGCAAAAAAAAAAAATGCTTAACCTTCTCACCCACCTGTGTATGATTCAATCACTGGTTATTGACTGGGCATCATAAGGTGACATCACTTTAAGATGACGACCACCTGTATGTAGTATTTACCTTTAAAAGCTCAGCCCCACTGAAGCTCTGGCCTGCTCTCTTATCAGCCTGAAGGTAGAGAGTAGTCACTGCATTGTTATTAAAATGATTTCTAAGCTGGGCATGGTGGCTCACGCCTGTAATTCTAGCTACTCAGGAGGCTGAGATCTGAGGATCGAGGTTCAAGACCAGCCTAAGCACTAAAGACTATAAGACCCTTATCTCCAATTGATCACTAGAAAATAGGAAGTGGGGCTGTGGCTCAAGGGATAGGATGATAGCCTTGAGCTGAAGAGCTCAGGTACGATGCCCAGACCCAGGGGTAGGGGTAAGGCAGTGGCCTTGAGCTGAAAAGCCCCAGTCCCATTCAAACCCCATGACCTCCCACCCCCCCCAAAAAAAGACTCCTAGTTTGGCTGAGTGCTAGTGACTCTATTACTGGGAGGGTTCAGGTCCCCCCAAAATGTCTGGGATATTATGCTTATATGTCAGGTTCTTCTTCTTTTTTTTTTTTTTTTTTTTTTGCCAGTCCTGGGCTTGAGCTCAGGGCCTGAGCACTGTCCTTGGACTCCTCAAGGCTAGAGCTCTACCACTTGAGCCTCAGCACCACTTCCGGCTTTTTTCTATGTATGTGGTACCAAGGAATCGAACCCGGGTCTTCATGCATGCTAGGCAAACACTTTGACCACTAGGCCAAACTCCCAGCCCCCAGGTTCTTCTTTAATAGCTGTGTGCAAATTGGTTGAGTCTTTATGTCAATTTTTTTCTCTTTTTTTGCCAGTCCTGGGCCTTGAACTCAGGGCAATTACTCCCAATTGTAATTTTTCTTTGTTGGTTGTGAGGCTTGAACTTGGGTGCCATCTGTGAGCTCTTCTGTTCAAGGCTAGTGCTCTAACACTTTGAGCCACAGTGCCACTTCCGTTTCTTTGGTGGTTAAATGGAGGTAAGTTTCATGGACCTTCCTGCCTAGGCTGGCTTTGAACCGTGATCCTCAGATCCCAGCCTCCTAGGTAGTTAGGATTACAGGCGTGAGCTACCAATGCCTGGCTATTCTTGATTTTATATATGAACAAACTAAGGGGTAATGAAGGTAAATAACCTGCCCAATATCACACGCATGGCTAAGATTTTAGTCTCTAAAGACTACCTTAACCACTTTAATACACTTGTACCTTTGGTACTTGTTGGATGCTTGTTTATGCCATAGCTACTCGTACATATGACTATCCCTCTCCTCAAGGTAGTACCCCTATCTAGTGTGTGCCTAAACACTTCATAAATGCTTATTGTTCTCTATTGAGTCTTCTCTCTTCCAAGAAGGCTTCCCAGCCTCCCAGCTCTGTTTCCCTGATCTGCCTGTATGATCTACTCTCCTTCCTCTCTCCCTAGCCCCTCAGCTGGAGTCTTAAGTACTGTCCTATGACAGAGGGGGGGAAGCCTAAGCAAGGGCCACCCTCGAGGCAGGACAGTGTGGGCTTAAGAGCATTTTCAAGTACATCTGGCTTCATTCACTCCAAGTGCTGCCAATCAAATGGAGGGGCAAGTGACAACTTTTACACCTGTTTTCTTATCTCTCAAATATTCTCCTGACAGGGACTAACTGCTGCCATAATGTTTGCTCATGGATACTGGCTTTCATAATGGTCAAATAAGGCAACATGGACTCTCCTCTTCCATCCAACTCTCTGGCCAGCCCTGAGAGGATGGACTGCCCCTGAGTCTCTGGCTGCTTGGAAACCCCAAAGTTGGTCCAGCATTTCTGAGGCTTACCCCCTGCTGCTGCCGCTGGAGCACTGCCAGTTCCTGCTGGTACATGGTGGAAGCAAATGGGTACACTGTGGGCAGCTGGGCTTCGGGGCACATCAGCTCCTTCACAGTGTCAGCAGCCACTCCCCTACGGATGGCTCTGTTGATCCGAAGCACAGCCTGGAGCACTGCAGGGGAGGAGATCAAGAGACTACATAGGCTGGGCGTTCTGTGCTCTCTCCTAGACTCCTCTGAAAGGAGATGGCTTTATAAATGCTTGAGAAAGCCATTCTGCTTAATTCATAATGAATCTCTAAATGTTCAAGAGGAAAAGGGGCTGGGTCACTTTAAGAGGCGGCTCTGTAAGCAGCAGTTTATTGGGACTAGAAGTTGAGTAGCTCAGCATGTAACTCACAGTGGCTGTCTTGGCAGAGGTGAGAGCAAGATTGACAGGTGGCTATGGAGTATAACTAAGATGAGGTGAGTCAAGGGACTCCAGGGACCAAGCCCTTGGTGACAGCACAGAGGAATAAGAAACCAGCTTCTGGCTAAAAAAGGATACAGTTCATGGGTGTAGTTTGAGCTCACAAACTCTAGAGCTTATAAAATGCCCAGCAGATGTGGACACTGGCTTCAAGGAGCATGCAATCTACGGGGAAGAAATAAGGGCACAAAAATACCTACAGTGCATAACTGTCAATGCCATTTTAGAAATGCTTTCACTACCCCAGGCAAGATGCAATGGCAGTGCAGGGGAGGAGGGATTCTAGCTGGGGGTGAGAAAAAGACTTCACAGAGAAGTCTGATACAGCTCTAGGGATGCTTTCACCTGCTCCTGACAGGTGAAAATATGGGAGAAATGCAATCTAGAAGCCCAGAGGGCTTGGTAGTTGGGAAAGATGGGAGGGGGGAAGAGAATGGGAGGATGGGGGCGGGGCAGAAAGGGCAGATTGGTTTAGCTGAGTTGGATGAACATAAAAGAGATGAGGGAGAACTCAGGAAAGGTCTCTTCTGCCACACCAAGGACATAGGACTGAAGGTAGGGGAAATAATGGAAGAATCCAAGAAGATCTAAAGATGTTTAATAACCACCACGAACCAGTGGTCCATGCCTGTCATCAGGAGGCTGAGATGTGAGAACCCAGGTTTGAAGCCAGCCCTGGCAGGGAAGTCCATGAGACTCTTATCTCCAATTAACCACCAGAAAACCAGAAGTGGCACAAAGCATTAGCCTTGAGCAAAAGGAGCTCAGGGACAATGCCCAGGGCCTGAGTTCAAGCCCCAAGGACAAAAAAAAAAAAAAAAAAAGATGCTCAACAAGGGAGATTAACATAAGATCAGATCTGTGGCAACAGCCAAGAAGAACAAAGTGAGCAGATAAGGTAGGCAGCTAGCCAGGAGGAGCCTAGGGGCTACGGTGATGTGGCGGTCCAAGGCTGTTATACTAAACTGTTATTGAGCTACCTCAAATCTGACTGAGTCAAGACTGTCCAGCAACGGTAACAGGTGTGGTGTTGACAGGTTGATGCAATGTGCCTGAGAACTCTGCGTTTCTCCATTCTTGCTAGACAGATCAGCCTCTTGAAGGGAGCTGATAATGAACCAATCTTGAATACATGATTATATCTGTGTACGTTTTTAAGGGGAACTGAGTTACTAGAATGAGCTTCATTCTTACCTGGGAAATCACATTTCAAAATGCCCTCCAAAACTCATGCAAGTTGAAACTGTAAAAATTACAGAATGAATTACCACAAAGAAAGCTGCCCAGGGGTCCAGCCCTGTGTAGTACTGACAGGGTCTCATCTCTAAGGCCTTACTGAACTTATCTGTAGTGTCCTTCCAGAGAGCCTGGAAGAGGGGAGAAGTCTTTGCCAGGCTGGGGAACTGGGCAGCAGTTGGCCATGCCCAACACAGAAGCCAGCCAAGGGGCAGATGCTCTTGCAAGGACAGTCAGACACTTCCAGCTTAGCGATGACTTACTGGCTTGTTCTTGATCACCCTTCCTGTTGGCTGCAGCCACACCAGCCTGAACCTCCTCTTTTTCCAGAAGCTCCACCAGGCCCAGTTCCTGAAAGAGGGAATCAGATGCAGAAGGGAATCCTCAAGAACTAGAGGTGAAGCTGAAGCATGAGGCCCCAAATTCAAACCCCATACAACGAGAGAGAGAGAGAGAGAGAGAGAGAGAGAGAGAGAGAGAGAGAGAGAGAGAGAGAGAGAGAGAGAGAGAGAGAGAGAGAGAAACAGAGAATCCTGCTGGGTGCTATGGCTCATGCCTCTAATCCTAGCTACTCAGGAGACTGAGATCTGATGATAAGGGTTCAAAGCCAGCCCAGACAAAAAGTTCCCGTGAGAGCCTCTTATCTCAAATTAATCACTCAAAAACTGGAAGTGATGCTGTGACTCAAGTGGCAGAGCACTAGCCTTGAGCACAAAGAGGCTCAGGGACAGTGCCCAGGCCCTGAATTCAAGCCCTACAAATGATGGGGGGAGGGGAGAAGAGAGGGGGGCGGGAGGAGAGGGGGGAGGGAAGAGGGGGGAAGAGGAGAGAGGAGGAGAGAGGGGAAGAAAGGGGGAGAGAGGGGGAGAGGGGAGAGGAGAGGGGGGGAGAGGGGAGAGGAGAGGGGGGAGGGAAGAAGGGGGAAGAGGAGAGAGGAGGAAAGAGGGGAAGAAAGGGGGAGAGAGGGAGGGGGAGAGGGGAGAGGGGAGAGGAGGGGGAAAGGGAGGGAGAGGGAAAGGGAGGGAGAGGGAGAAGGAGAAGGGGAGGGAGAGGGGGAGAGAGAGGAGAGAGGAAGGAGAGGAGAGGGAGAGGAGAGGGAGAGGGAGGAAGAGGGAAGGAGAGGGAGAGAGGGAGGGAGGGGGAAAGAGGGAAGGAGGGAGAGGAAGGGAGGGAGGAGGAGGGAGGAGGAGGGAGGGGGAGAGAGGGGGAGAGAGGGAGAGAGAGAGAGAGATGCTAAATGAGCTCCAGGTCCACTCAGCCATTCATCCTCAATTCTGCCTCTACCTTTAGGCCTGGCCCACTCATCTTTACTTTCTTCTAAGCAAACATATAAAATTACAATGTAGACAGTACAAGTATGAGTAAAATTAGAAACAAAGCCAAAGCACTGAAAATAAAATTGCTAATTGAGGCACTCAATTCAGCAACAAGGAAGCATATCATTGCTAGGGATTGCCCTGGCTCACTCTTAGTCTGAGGGACTCAAAGAGCAGAGCTGAACAGTATGGTCTCCTAGGCTTTGGGGTAATTAACCATTTAAACATGGAGTCAGCACTTGCTGAATACCAAGGACTGACAGTAGTGACGCCTAAGTAAGAGGCTCCTGTCCATCCTACACTCAGACAGAGATGGCAGGTAAGAGCTAGACTGACCTGTGCTTTCTGCTCTCTGTCTGAGCTCAGCTGTTCCAGGTACCAGTCAGCAAAATCTCTCCTCACCCCTTGGAGGTTCAAGGCAGAATCTTGAAGAGCCTCAAGTAAGGCCTCAGGGCTCTGTCTTTCCAGAGCATCATCAACAACTTCCAGAGCTCCACGGACTGAAGAAGACCAAGAGTCAGTGAGGAACAGTGTAGAAAAGCCCACCTTCACTGTCCCCAGTCCAGCATTGGTAATCTGACCTTCTTCTTGCTTGTCCAGAGTCACCCCTGTCCTTGTTCACTCGTTCCTAGGTCCATATAGTCGAGCCCAAATTCTTGAGCTTCTATCACTCAAGGTTAGCTCTCTTCCACTGGTACTACAACTCTGCTTCCAGCTTACAGACTTGCCTGCCTGGGTTGAACTTGAACCCTAATCATCGGATCTCAGCCTCCTGAATAGCTAGGATTAAAAGCATAAACCACTGGCACCTGGCCAAATTCTTTGTGTTTGCATGCACAGCCTTTCCATCTCTCCATCATAGACCCTGAGGCCACCCTAACGGTAACAGGGTCCTCTTTTTGTGGTGTTGAGGGTTGAACCAGGGCCTTTTGCATGTTAGGTAAGCACATTTACCACTGAGATATGCTTTTAGACTTTTCGTTTTCTCATAGCTCCTTTTTATTTATTTATTTATTTATTTTTATTTTTTATTTTTTTTTGCCAGTCCTGGGCTTGAGCTCAGGGCCTGAGCACTGTCCTTGGACTTTCTCAAGGCTAGAGCTCTACCACTTGAGCCTCAGCACCACTTCCGGCTTTTTTCTATGTATGTGGTACCGAGGAATCGAACCCGGGTTCTCATGCATGCTAGGCAAGCACTTTAACCACTAGGCCAAACTCCCGGCCCTATTTTTTTTTTCTTATACAGGGTCTTACTATGTGACATTCTTCTTCCTCAGCTTCCCAAATATTGGGATAGATACTATTTCATGCCTACATGTACTGCCTTCTAAAAATTTTTTTGGCAGCAGTGGGGTTTGAACTCAAGGCCTTACACTCTTTAGGCAGGTGCATGATTTGAACCAGACATGTCCCCCAGACATGACATACTTTTTTTTTTTTTTGCCAGTCCTGGGCTTGAGCTCAGGGCCTGAGCACTGTCCTTGGACTTTTTCAAGGCTAGAGCTCTACCACTTGAGCTTTAGCACCACTTCCAGCTATGTATATGGTAGCAAGGAATCCAACCCGGGTCTTTGTGCATACTAGGCAAGCACTCTACCACTAGGCCAAACTCCCCGACCGACATACTTCTTTTTTGAAAGACCCCTGTCCAGTTGCCCACCCGTCCCCCAGCACTAAACGTGGAAAGGCATTACACTTTTGCTTTTATCCTCCCTATGGGTCTCCACATAAACAGAAGCCTCTCTGCCAAATACCATTCTGTATCAATGGCCAGACAGCAAAACACTTATTCCCTTGGACTCTGATCTTTCTTTGATGTAAGAGCTGGCCCAAGAGAGGCCATAGCCATTTGCGAAAAGCCATCTCCAAACCTCCCAGGTTAGAGAGTTATTTTTTCTTTTTCTTTTTGTTTTGTCAGTCATGGGGTTTGAACTCTGGGGCTGTCGCAGAGCTCTTCAACTCAAGGCTAGAGCTCTACCACTTGAGCCACAGTGCCACTTCTGGTTTTCTGGTGGTTACTTGGAGATAAGAGTCTCAGTAACTTTCATACCTGCGCTGGCTTTGAACCATGATCCTCAGATCTCAGCTCCTGAGCAGCTAGGATGACAGGTATGAGGCACTGTTGCCTGGCTAGACAGTTATTCTGAGAGTACCTCAACCCCTTGTACCTGTATCTTACCATTGACATGGTTGATGTTGCCCTGGATTTCAGCCTGCGTTAGGTAGTAGTCATAGATGTCCTGGCCTTCTCGGTCATCCTGCAGAAACTAGATTGAGAGGAGAATCTGGGAAAACCAATGTAATTATTTCCTATTCTGTTCTGCCCATTTCTTCTTCTAGGGAGACTTTCCCAGGACCAAAGGTCAGTCTATTTAGGACTAAAGAAATTATGGTATCTAAAACTTGACATAATTAAGCCATACAATCTTTAGAATTTTCAGGTTAATCTCATCCTACTCCACTCTCCAGGGCTCTCAAGTCTCCTTGAAGCCAGGCACTGGTGGCTTATGCCTACAATTCTAGCTACAGAGGAAGTTGAGATCTGAGGATCACTGTTTGCAGCCAGCCTGGGCAGGAAAGTCTCTGAGACTCTTATCTCCACCAGACTACCAAAAAAGCCAGAAAGAGAGCTGAGGCTCAAGTGGTAGAACCCTAGCCTTGAGCAAAAAGAAGGCTAGGGATAGAGCCCAGGCCCTGAGTTCAAGCCCTAGGACCCCCCCCACACTCCCCCCCACCACACACAATGCCTCCCTGAAGACATTCCCCTTGAACTTCTCCAGTTATCTCTTATGAATTCATAGTTTTTCCAAGTTCCTTTCCTACTTCTCTAAAATCACAGATAAACTACAGTGTTGCTAAGAAGCATCTTTGAAATTGAAGACAAAAGGAACAGAAATTTTGGATTCATTTGAGACTTTCTACACTATGCCATTTTTCCACCCCTTCAACCCTAGACTCCTCCTTACGTGGTTCCTGGCATTGGCAGCCTTCTCCATCTTGGCCAGGGCCAGCAGCTCCTGGTAAATGGCTGCTAGAGGTTCCCGAAGATTCCCCAGAAGAGCACTGGGATTCTTTAAGGCAGTCAGGGTGTCCTCGACCACTCCTCGCTCCACTGCCTCATTGATGGCAAGAACAGCTGCATGGACTGGGGGCAGGGAGGGAATGGAAACAAGGTCAGAAGGCCAGAAAGACCGCAGACCCGAGTAAAAGCAGTAGCAGACCACTCTAATATCAATCAGAGAAAGGCACCCTTACTAGCCTGACTATAAATATTACAAGTGGCCTGAGCCCACTCCTACCTGCAGCCTCATCCACTGAGAGCTCATTGGCCAGGATGCCTCCGATCTTGCTGAAGGCAGGCAGCTGGAGGCCATACTTAGCCAGTTCAGAGGCCATGTTGCTGAGCTCCTCAGCTGCAATGACACCACAAGTGCTCTTAATCAGGCCCAGAAATCCCAAGACTCTTCACTGGTAGATGAAGAAGGAATTGTGCTTACCTGTGAACTTCACTTTTCCATAGAGATCATGGATCTGAGGGGCCAATCCCAGCCGGAAGAGGAAGAGACTGGGAAAGAATAGGAACTTGGGTGTCACTGGAACCACTCACTTGCATAGTGGGTTTGTAGGAAAGATTACAGGGACCCCAAGATGAGGACCAGTCAGCCTTTGCCCTCAATACACAGAAGGAAATATTAATTTACCAGCCTAAGGCAAGAGCTACAAACAGGAAATGAATCCAGTAGGAGGCCTGTGGGGATTGGGAAGGCTTCACAGAGAACATACTGCAGTAGAAAAGACCCAGCAAGCAGCAGACTTGCTAAGCCCAGGAATGGAGGTACAAAATCACACAGGAAGACAGGAAGAGATGATAGTGGGCACAGGAACTGATCAGTCACTGTCACTGACTTAGCCGCTGCTGGCAAGCCTTCCCTATTCACAATAAGGGGTTCTCATGTGATGTTCTTAATGGTTTCTATGCTGATTCTTTTATACCCCAGTCACAAGCTGAAGATCTTATCCTGCCTGCCTTCTCCTTTCACCTGCAGTGATCAAATCTAAACACACACTTTCCCAAGAAGTACTTATTGTGGACTACCCCTCCTCCCTCTTGCTGTCTTTATTGCTGTTGATTATTAGTTATATCCACCTAGAGAAAGCTGGATGACACAAGTTTGGCATCACTCACCTAAGAGCATGGATGCAGTAGATTACCCGGGGCATGTTCTTCTTGTCATAGATGTCTGTGGTCTCTGGGAAGAAGGTCTAGATAGGAAAACAGCCTGTTATTGCAATTGGGGACCTTTCAAAGAGTCCTAGATAGAGAAGGCTGAGCCATATATCATCTCCAACTTGAGTCATTGCTTGGGCCTTCTAAGTCAGTCTCTCCCGCCAATTCCAGTGTTAAAAAGGCAGTGAGGACACATACTAAGATAAAACTCAGCTGCGGTCACATGTGACCTGGATTAACTGAACATCAGATGAGGCTACAGAGGTTACTGAATGAAAGCCAAATGCTCCAGGAAAATCAGGCCCCAAATCAGACACTTATAGTGTCAGTGAGCCTGTGCCCTTATCTGAGACTCTTGTCAGAAAGGTAAGGAGCTGGTCTTGCTCCCATGCAGGGACCAGTGAGGTATGTGTTATCAAGGACCACAAAGGCATCAGGATATGATACACCTATCTCCAGGTCAGAGGCACCTCTGACCCATAGAGACCCCTCTAAAACTGAGTTCCCTAGGCATGTCTCCTCATGTCACTGAGCAACTGCCATCAGGCCTAACTTCATACACTGCAGCATCCTATCATGTCTTAATTTGGCTAGTTATTTATGAAGGGAATTCACACTCATCATGTGATTCTTCTGCTAACATTCTGAGGCAGACACAGCAGGGATAACTACCCCATCTGAGAACGAAGTAGGATTCACCGAGGGAAAGGACATGTATCATGGATCTAGTTGGGATCTTGGTCTTCAGCTTCCATCTTAAAGTCTACCACCTAAGGAAAGGGTATATCCTTATTTCACTCTGAAATCCTGTGGAAAGGTGGCTTGATGTTGTAAGCCCCGTCTCCTGTATTACATGGGAGTCTCACTGCATAATGGTGGTGATGCGACTTAGCCCAAGTGACCTCTACCTTCTTTCATCCACAGAGAAGTACAGGCAGAAACCAAATAACCTGATTCAAAGACATACAGCTCCAAGGAGCTGTTCTCTTAGACTAAATTAGTTTAGAAGATACATGGAAGTGAAGGTAAAGGGTCCAGGGAGACAGAGCATGTTGGGTGGGGGTAGAAGGGTTTGTTACCGAAGGCAGACCGATGTGGGCGATTGCAGACAGCCAAAAGTTGATGTTGTCTGTGTGACGGAAATGCAAGCCCGTTGCCTGAAAGGGAAGAAAAGAAAGAAGAATCTAGGGGCAGGGAGTGTGACCTAGTGGTAGAGTGCTCACCTAGCATGCATGAAGCCCTGGGTTCAACTCCTCGGTATCCCATATACAGAAAAGGCCGGAAGTGGCGCTGAGGCTCAAGTGGCAGAGTGCTAGCCTTGAGCCAAAAGTATCCAAGGATAGTGCCCAAGCCCTGAGTTCAAGCCCCAGGACTGGGAAAGGAGGGGGAGGGGGTAGAGAGGGGAAAGAGGGGGAAGAGAGGGGGGGAAGGGAGGAAGAGAGAGGAAGAGAGGGAGAGGGAGGGAGGGAGAGGGAGAGGGAGAGAGAGGGAGAGAGAGAGAGAAAAGAAGGAAGACATTTCCCCAGTTTTGGATGCCTTCTACAAAGTCCAGACCATGACTAAAGAATCAAGGAAGGGTGGACCGAGGCAGAGGACCCCACCCTGTGGATTTCCTACCCCTCCAGGCTAGAAAAACAGGCAGCAGCGACCACCAGGAATGAATGGGCTGGTTGGACATTTGGAAGGACAACATAGGATAAGGCTAAGAGTGTAGAAAGACTTCTAGAAAGGGAAAACCCCAGGTGGCATAGGAGGAAAGGAGCGTCGGGCTGGCAAGAGCGGGGAAGGGGCACATGGTGGAAAGACCCTTCGGGTGACAAAACACAGGAGTATCTGTGTAGATCATGAGAGGAAAATCTCCGGTCAGTTCACATCCCAGGGCTCACCTTAAAGCAAGTGCCCCTTGTGCTGAGGACAGTCACATCTACCTGATTGAAAGATACAAATTGGTCCCTGTCTCTGGCCCCAGAGTGATGATTAACAGCATCTGCTCTCATCCTCAGAAGTCTCCGAGTTTGAACAATAAATGCTATGGCAATGGTACCCTCACAGCTGGGAGCAGGGGTAGCTTGAGAGGAAGAATGTAACAGTTGACGTACTCGATACCCACCTGGTACCGCAGCTGCTCTGCATCATAGATCTTCTTCAAGGGGACCACAGAGGGAGCAAAGCAGTGCCCCAGCTTAGCCAGCAGCACTCCATTCCGGAGGCTCTCTTCCAACTCTACAGGGGAGGGAAGCTCCTCCTTCAGGCAGGCCTCCATCCAGCTGTGGGCACAAACCCTGTGTCACTCATTTTGACAGGACCTGTCTCCTCTCCATTTCTACTCCACCATCAACTCTTTTCTCTTCCCCCTTCTTCCCAAGCTGCTCCAAATGCCTGGACTGATCAACCTTCAACTTCATCCACCGAGAAGAACTTTCCTAAGGGACACTGTACCTGTCCATCTTATGGGAGAGTTACACAGACTACCATGGAACAGAATCTCTCAATCTGCCTGGCTGCCTATCTAACTGTTGAACCAAACTGACTCTGTTATTTCATTTTGCACTGTTCTCTAAGAACTTGGGTACAGAAAGTCCTTGTCTGAGCCAGGTGCTGGTGGCTCTTGCCTGTAAACCTGCTTGGAGGCTGAGATCTGAGAATTGCAGTATAAAGCCAGCCCATGAAGGAAAGTTCCATGAAACTATTATCTCCAATCAATGACCAGAAAACCAGACATAGCTCAAAATGGAAGAGTGCTAGCTTTGAGCAAAAGAGCTCAGGGACAGCATCCAGGTCCTGAGTTCAAGTCCCTCAACCAGCAAAAATGAAAAAGAAAGTCCATGTTTGCTATAACACTTTTTATAGCTCACCAGTCAGCTTCAATGAGGAAAAGGATTGTAGGGATCCCATGGGCTGATGGACTGGGAAAATGTGAAGAGAAAGAAGTCAGAAGTCAGAAGGCCCAGTTTCCATGTCCCTCATTTAACCTATGAGACTCAGTTATATAATTGGAAGAATGAGGATAATGCTGTTTCAGTAGGTAGCTACCAGAGTCAATGAGCTAACGATTGTGAAAACACCTCAACTTTTTTTATTTTGCCAGTCCTGGACTTGAACTCAGGGCCTAGGCACTGTCTTTGAGCGTTCTCAATGCTAGCACTCTTATCACTTGAGCCACAGCACCACTTCCAGCTTTTTCTGTGTATGTGCTACCAAGGAATCGAACCTAGGGCTTTGTGCATACTAGGCAAGCACTCTACCACTAGGTCATACTCTCGGCCCCACATTTCAACTTTTAAAAGAATTATTATTAACCCAGGCACTGCTGGCCTATAATCCTACATAGGAGGATCATGGTTTGAAGTCAGCATGGACAAGGAAGTCTGTGAAACTCATATCTCCAATTAACTGCCAAAAAGTCTGAAATAAGAGGTGGGGCTCCAGTGGTAGCTACCCTTGAGCAAAGAAGCCAGTCACACATTACTGCACACCACTGCTGCCATAAATACCTGATTTTCCATCTGCTCCATCTTATCTATTTTGGAGAAGACATTAGAAAATCTTTTTTTCCCTTTTGTTGGTTGGTCATGGGGCTCAAACTCAAGGCCTAGGTGTTGTCCCTGAGCTTTTGCACTCAAGGCTAGTGCTCTACCACTTTGAGCCACAACTTTCAGTTTTCTGGTGGTTGATTAGAGATAAGAATCTCATGAACTTTCCTACCTGGGCTGGCTTTGAATTGTGATCCTGAGATCTCAGACTCCTGAGTAGCTAGGATTATAGGCATGAGCCACAAGCATCCAGCCAGATTTTCTTTTTAGACCATCAGAAGGATTTGATAATAGCCTGTATACTATTTCCAGGGACTTACAGATAATTTAATTGGGAATTATGTACACAGATATCCATACATTTTAGGAATATGGATTGAAGGTTGTAGGGAGATAAAAAGGTGTGATGTTTGAGGTTTCCTTTACAAAACAGAGGATGCTATTTCAACTTACCCTTCCCCTTGCCTCATTGCATGTGCTTTGGGAGAAGGTGCATGGGATAGGAAAGATGGGAAAGGCAGACTAGAAAGAATCTACCTTTCTGGACTCTGCTTACCGCTTGGCTTCCTCCAGCCGACACAGGTACTGATAGGCAACGTTCTGCCGCCTCTGCACATCCATCTCCTCAGCCGTGAGGCGTTCATCTGAGGAAGAGAGATGGTCAAGAAGGAAGTATTAGTCAAGAGTCTCAGCACTAGCCGGGCGCGGTGGCTCACGCCTGTAATCCTAGCTACTCAGGAGGCTGAGATCTGAGGATCAAGGTTCAAAGCCAACCTGGGCACAAAAGGACCTGAGACTCTTATCTCCAATTAACCTCTAGAAAACAGGGAGTGGGCCTTGGCTCAAGGGTAGGGTGGTAGCCTTGAGCTGAAGAGCTCAAGGACAGCGCCCAGGCTGAGTTCAAACCCTATGACCCACACAAAAAAAGTCTCAGCACTGAGATAGATGGTGCATTAATTCCCATACATTGACACCCTTTCACATGTCTTCCAGCTGCTGTTCTTAAGTCACCCATTATCAGGGACTTCCTTCTGGGCTGAGGTATTTCTTCTCATTCCTCTGAAGCCATGTTTTGTCCTCTGCTTCCTTCCCAAGTCCACCTCACGCCCTTCTCTCAGTGCTGCTTGGTAGGAGTATCTAGAGCAGTCTTTGGCTGGGGGCTTAGTTCTTTATCTTATCTTTCATTATATGCTGACTTCTTCTAGAGCTGTCATCCTGGTCAGATGCCTCAGCACCAGTTGGGATTTATCATGCAGCAGCCATTCATTCATCCACCATTCAATACTTTTTTAATTTTTTCCCCAATCCTGGGGCTTGAACTCAGGCCTGGCACTGTCCCTGAACCTCTCATCTGACTCTGTGAGACTATCTCCTATAAACTACTCAGAAAAGCCGGAAATGGTATTGTGGCTCAAGTGGTAGAGTGCTAGCCTTGAGTGAAAAAGCTCAGGGACAGTGTCCAAGCCATGAGTTCAAGCCCCACAGCCGACAAAGATGTTCAAACTCAAGAACAGATAATCCTGTCAAGATGGCAGCCACCATAAAGAAGGCAGCTGCATAAGATGACATTACTTATGAATAACAACCAAAAATAATCAAATTTGCACGGAATATGAGTAGAATCATAGAGGTAAAGGAGAAATTAGTAAAAAAGAGCCAGGCAGGGTGGCTCATGCTTGTAATCCTGGCTACTCAGAAGGCTGAGATCTGAGAATCAAGGTTCAAAGCCAGCCCAGGCACAAAAGGACCTAAGACTCTTATCTCCAATTAACCTCTAAAAAATGGGAAGTGGGGCTTGGCTCAAGGCTAGGGTGGTAGCCTTGAGCTGAAGAGCTCAGGAACAGTTCAAGCCCAGGCTGAGTTCAAGCCCTATGACCCACAAAGAAAGAAAGAAAAAGAGCCAAAATTTAGAAGATGCCTATGATGATATCATGCTTGCAGATAACGACTGCTTAATGATAGCCTATCAAATTACAGGTGTTTTCATTAGCCATTCTCAAAAGGAAACCCAAGAAATATTAGAAGGAAAACTCACAAGAAGAAATTGACACCTTAGAATCCATAGTGAAGTCAATTTAGCAGGTGTTAGCAGATGTGAAAGTTGAGTTGTACGTGAAATTTGGCAGCAATGTAAACCTGGAAACTGATGAAAGTTAAATATTTTACACTTTTTAAATTTTTTAGTAAACGAGTAGTGTTTAAAAAAATAACTTCCCTTCTTCAAATGATATTGAAAAGAAAGCTTGTTTTTTGGTGTTGGTCATAAGGCTTGAACTTGTTTCCCGGGTGCTATCTCTTAGCTTTTTTGCTCAAGGGTCTCTACCACTTGAGCCACAGCTCCATTTCTGGCTTTTCTGGTAGTTGACTGGAGAGAAGAGTCTCATAGACATTCCTGCCTGGTCTGGCTTTGAACTGTGATCTTCAAATCTTAGTCTCCTGAGTAGGAATACAGGGATAATGAATAGGCACCCAGCAAAATCTCCTTTTTTGTGAATATTTAATGGAACTTGGGAGGGGTGAAGAATAAAGTATCCTTTAAATGACACTCTGCCTTAGTCAAAGGTTCTTCTTCTTTTTTTTTTTTTGTCAGTCTTGGGACTTGGCCTGGGTGCTTTCCCTGAGCTCTTCAGCTCAAGGCTACCGCACTACCCCTTGAGCCACTTCACCACTTCCAGTTTTCTGGTGATGAGTCTCACAGACTTTTTAGTGCCCAGGCTGGTTTTGAACCATGATCCTCAGATCTCAGCCTCCTGAGTAGCTAGGATTACAGGCGTGAGCCACAGCACCTGGCTTCAAAGCTTCTTTTATATCTCTCTAGTCTCTTTAGGAAAAACAATACAAAATGAAAACACAGGTGAGGAGAAAGCTATACACCTACCAGGAAAATAAACTAGGAGACCTTTCAGAGACTATCTTTGACTTACTTAATGTAATTCACACTTTTTATTTTCTTTATATTGCATATCCTGCAACATGACTTGGAAGAGGGCAGGGCTTATTTGAATTGGCAGTTATGAAAGTTAACACACATCCATACACATTTCCAAGTAAAGATTTGAAAGTGCTGCCCAACCACAGGAAAACCATCAGTTCCTCTGCGGGGGTGTACAAGGAACAAGTGTTGGTTGTTAAGCATGGAAAATAGACCAGTAAAGGAGTGACATCACCTCAGAGTTATGACTCTAGAGGACTGAGATGGGCTGGGTTTTGTACACAACACCAGAGTCTCAAAAAAACTGTTACAAAATAATCTTCCTGCTCTAAAGTTGGAACTAGCTTCCTTCAAGGACTTTGCTCTTTGAATCCTAAGGGAAAAGAGGTGGGAGTAGTGAAGGGAAGGAGCAGGTTTTGCTGTTCATTCAAGGATCAGGGGACATTTTCTACCCTCCCAACCTGTCAACACCAACCTATCTCGCTAAAGCCGGGTTTTAAAAAAGACTTAACAGTATCAGTCACAGAGGGGGGGAGGGGGGAGGTGGAGGGGTGGGTGACACACAGTAATGCTTATAAATGCAGAATATGGGCTCCAATCCAAACCTACTAGAGCCGAAGCTTTAGGATAAAGGCTCAGGATCTGCATTTTAAACAGCCTGCGCATGAATTGTAGGCACTATTAAATTTGAGGGACGTTGTCCCAAAGTGGCATCTCCTAGTCAAGGATTCTCCAGGTCCTTTAGGAATCCTGTCCCAGTGGCAGCGCTGGGCAAGTATGGTAGCCGCCAGTAACTGAACTGCAAGGAGCCATCAGACCACCTACATTCTCCCGACCCTTGAAACCCAGAATTTGGGAATAAGGGAGAAAGCTCCCTGAAAACTTTGAGATGCAGCAGGGCAATCTGGCCCAGGATTCTTGGCCCGCGGGCACAGGACTGGTGGTTTCTCCCAATCTCCCAGCTTAGCAGCCCCTGACCTGACCTTTCCCGCAGTAACCAAGCCCCCCACCAGTCGCAACCCTGCTGGACCCTCCTCTGACCCCGTTAGCACTCACAGGCGGCCCGGGCCGAGCCTGCTCCTGTCCCCTCCATGTTCCTTCTTCTTCCAGGTTTGAATCTCCCGCCACTGGGCCACCGCCCCTTACCGGGGTGGGACGCTTCCGGTCCTTACCGCGGGGGCTCCTGGGGTTTGTAGTTCGGGGGCGCAGAGGCTGGCCACCCAGGTGGGAAAAGGTAGGCTTTCTGCTTGACTTCCAACAAGCTAAATTGTTTGTTGTCGTTGTTGTTGCTTTCCAAATAGTCACGGCCTTGAGCTAGTCTTCCCCTTAACCTGCCCCACTTCCCACAGTGTTTCTGTGTCTCCCCAATTCGTGGGCCTACTTAGTATTGTGCGTTGAACTAGGTGATGGATACTGAGATCGATAAGCACAAAGGAGTTTGATGTTTTGGTAAAAAGGATATGTAGACATGAGAAAGGGTATCAATGTATGTGAAGTAATGCACCTTCTATCTGGTGAATATAATGTAACCCTTCTATTAATTACAATAAAAATATAGGAAAGAAAGAATACAATGTTGAATATGAACATCTAAAAAAAAAAGGATATATAGTCACAGGATATATGATGCACAGAGGGAAAGGATTATAGCAATGAAAGATGGAACTGGCAGATAATCTATGTTGAGAAGTGAAAGAGAATTTACTAGACTGAAGGAACAAGGCATTCCAGCTAGTAGAAACAGCATATGCAAGTGCAAGGAGATGAAATTAAACTAATTTCAGTTGTGGAGAGAACAAAGATCAGATACCAAGAGGCAGGAAGGTAGCCTGGAGACCCAGGCTCAGTCCCACAGTGCTGGGCACTGTGCAAAGGCACTGAGATGGGGTCTGGTAAGCAATCACCACCCAAGCAATTCTTTAGACTTAGGTCACGGGCATATTTATGTTTTAGAAAGATTCCTCTTGCAGTAGAGTTGGGAGCAGGGTGAGACTAGGGACAAAGTCCAATTGAGAGGCTATTGAAGCAGCACAGAAACAGATACTCAGATACTCCTGAACTAGTTTTTCTTTGTTGTTGGTTTTTTGTTGTTTTTTGTTTTTTGCCAGTCCTTGGGCTTTTTTCAAGGCTAGCTCTACCACTTGAGCACAGCACCACTTCTGGCTTTTTCTGTGTATGTGATACCGAGGAATTGAACCCAGGACTTTGTGCATACTAGTCAACTCCCAGCCCCCTGAACTAATATTTTTCATGTAATATTTATCTTTAATTACCTTAAGTCTTATGGCCACATCATTTACAATCCCTTTCTCTAAGAAGTTTGCAAAAAGCACCACACATACACAGTAGTTCCACCATTTTGTGTTTCTGAATAGCTGCATAAAGAAAATCCTGAATTATAATTTTGTCTTAGTAAAGAATTAAAAATAAACTCTGTATTGTATCTATCATGGTCACTTTTACAAGTATCTGAACTTAACAAACCAACTATAAAATGTGACAAGTGTTAAATATTCTTTATTTGACATTTATACAAAGCCACACTCAGTTTTGGGGACTGAAGTCAGGGCTCAGCTTTGCTTACTCACAATTGGCACTCTACCATTTGAGCCACATCTCTAGCCTGTGTATTTTCTAATTTTCTGATTTCTCCTAGATCTTTAGCCTAGTAGACTAGTCAAGTAATATCACTGTAGATAAGTGAAAATTTCACTTGGACAAGTCTACAGGTATACATTTCATTGGCTTATCACAGGAGTGGATAAAATTTTCTTAGAAGAATATATAAAGGGAGAGAAAATAGCCCTGGGTTTGATTCCTCAGTACCACATGAATGGAAAAAGCCAGAAATGGCACTGTGGCTCTCAAGTGGTAGAGTGCTATCCATGAGCAAAAGAAGCCCTCAGGACAGTGCCCAGGCCCTGACTGGCCAAAGTCACAGGACTGGCCAAAAATAAAAAGCTAAAGGAAAGCTGGGTGCGGCTTAGGAGGCTAAGATCTGAGGATCTCGGTTCAAAGCCAGCCCCGGCACTAAAGACCAGGAGACTCTTATCTCCAATTAATCACTAGAAAATAGGAAGTGGGGCTGAGGCTCTAGGGGTAGGGTGCTAGCCTAGAGCTGAAGAGCTCAGGAACAACGCCCAGGCCCAGGGCTAGGGTGGTGGCCTGGAGCTGAAGAGATCAGGGATAGAGCCCAGGCCCAGAATTCAAGCCCCATGACCCATAAAAAAAAAAAAAAACTAAAGGACAGCATCCTGGCTCCAAGTTCAACCCCAGTACCAGCTCAAACTAAAAAAAGAAAGAAAAGGTGGGCTGGGAGTTTGGCCTAGTGGTTAAAGTGCTTGCCTAGCATGCATGAAGACCCAGGTTCGATTCCTCGGTACCACATACATAGAAAAAAGCCAGAAGTGGTGCTGAGGCTCAAGTGGTAGAGCTCTAACGTTGAGAAAGTCCAAGGACAGTGCTCAGGCCCTGAGCTCAAGCCCAGGACTGGCAAAAAAATAATAATAAAATAAAAAAAATAAAGAAAAGGAATGGACAGAAATTGACAAAGAAAGAGTCAAGCCATAATGAGTGACAGAAACCAAATGAAAAGATGAAAAGAGGAACTTGCAAGGATATGTTGGATACATGTGGGGATCAAACCGGAAAATAATGCAGAAGTGATCACAGGATCATTGGCAGGTCATTGGAATGTTGGTGAAAGCAGATCTTTAGTGCCTGCTCCCTCCCCATCATCCTCTCACCTAAAGGAAAGCATGCTGAGTGAAGGATGGATTGAACTGTGTATCTGTTCCTGACCAGGCTGTGTTGATAGCATCCTGAGGGCTGCCCATGGGAAGTAACTGCAGGCAGCTGGAGAGCCTGCTGGAGCATGGTACCCTCGCAATCCCCCTGAACATGGCAGGCTCATGGCAAAGGCTGCTGAACAAACACTAGGAAGCCCAACTACTTCCTTATAGTTTTTTGGTTTTTTTCCCTGGCATAGGCCTCTCTACTTAAAAGAAGCCTTTATCTAAGCAAATGAGGACACTTGCTTTCTGATGCAGGCCACCCTGGTGGAGTTGGGTCATTAGGTCCCTGTGGTCCTGGGGCCTGCTATCCTCTCATTAAGCCAACCTGGAGGATAGAGATCAGTGAAGTTAGGAAATGGAGCCCAGTGTTGGGGAGGCTCTTCTGATCTTCAGGCCTTTTATGATCATCAACCTTTTACCCTATGTCCAAATGTGAAACTGTCACACAGAGCACAGTATGGAAGAATGTGAGTGCATATATGAAAAGGTTCACTCCTGAGATAGCCCAAACCCATTTAAACTATCAATTAGCCAGGTACTAATGGCTCATGCCTAAAATCCTAGCTACTCAGGAGGTTGAGATCTGAGGATTGAAACTGAAACCAGCCCAGACAGAAAAGTCCACAAGATTCCATCTCCAATTAACCAGCAAAAATGCTGAACTGCTGATGTGGCTCAAGCAGTAAAAGTACTAGCCCATGAGTGAAAAAGCCAAATGGGAGGGCAAGACCCTGAGTTCAAGCCCTAGTACTGGCACAATGCTGCCCCCCCAACCAAAAAAAATTATTCATCACCCTGTACTGAGAGGATCTCTAGGCTAGCCAGAAAACTGTGGTTTCATTCCACCCACATGATGGCTCTGTGTTCTTGAGCAAGTCATACCATCTCTCTGAGCAGCAGACTCTTAACTCTATGAAATGAAGGAATGAGATTAATGATTTTTTTTTTGCTGGTCCTGGGACTTGAATTCAAGGCCTGGAGCCCAACAGGATTGGTGATCCCAGCATGTAATGCTTTATTACCTGATGTGAGAAGCTTGCTGTAATATCTGCAGAGGTCAGAGTCAGAACTGAGCAGAAAGGGAAATAGAACTCAGGTGTCTGTGTGTTTAGCACTAGGATAGGCCACTTGTGCTGTCAGTCAAGGGACACCCTCCCACTCTCCCCACCCCCACCCCAAGAGTGGAGGGAGGTAGCCAGTTGTCTAGTAACCCTAGGGGCTGTGAGCTAAGAGCTAGAGGAAGTAACTCAAGACAGAGGAACCATTCCAGAAAGCCAATTGCTGAGCGAAAAGCTAACAAGGTAAGCTATCCTGAAACAGGGCCCTTAAAACTGGGTGGGTGCAACCAGAAATGCCTCTGGGTCAAAAAGTCAGGATCTCTGGGTGTTTTTAGAAGAGAACCCCCCCTCCTGGCTTGAGGCTAAGGCTCAAACCTAGCATGACTGCTAGGCAAGCTCTCAATCACTAAGCTAAATTCCCAATTCTGCGGATAGTTTTTGTTTGCTTTTCTAAGCTCAGGGCCTTGTACTACTTAGGCAAGGGCTCAACCACTTCAGCCACACCCCAACCCTTTCACTTTCATTATTTTTGAAATTAGGTCTTGAATTTATGCATGGGCTGGCTTGGACCACATTCTTCCTATTTATACTTCCCAGGAGTTGCGATGATGGGTGTGCACTGTACTTAGCTTTTTTATGGTTGAGATAGAGTTTTCTGAACCTTTTGCCCCAACTAGCCTAGAATTATAATCCTCCTGAACTCTGCCTCCTAAATAGCAAGGATTAAGGACATGAGCCACTATGCCCCACTTCAAGAGAGACTTTCATGAAAAAGGCAATACATCACTTACGGAAATGCTACCTGGCCCTCTTAAAAAGAAAAAAAGAAGAAGAAAAACAGGCAAGCATTATAGTGTATATTTGCAATCCCAATATTCCAGAGGTAGTGTCAGGAGGGGCTGGAGTTTGAGGCTCAACTAACATACTGAGATCTTGGCTTCAGGAAAAAAGCAGATGATGGAAGGGACCAGGAGCTTAAAGCCTAGTAGGGTTTTTTTGTTTTTTGTTTTCGTTTTGTTTTTTCTTTTTCTTTGCCAGTCTTGGAGCTTGAACTCAGGGGCTGCTAGGCACTATCCCCAAGCTTCTTTTTGCTCAAAGCTAACATTCTACCCCCAGTCACAGATCCACTTCTGGCTTTTTTTGTTTATGGGGTACTGAGGAATCGAACCCAGGGCTTCATGCATGCTAGGCAAGCACTCTACCACTAAGTCACATTCCCAGTCCAAGCCTGGGTGTTTTCCACCCTTATTTTCTGTCTCCTGGGAGGAAAATGCAGAAAAGGTTTGGCCTCTGGAGGGGAATGATACTTACATAGTACACATGCTGATGAGATGAATGCTGGGAAACAGCAGAATATGGGAACTAGGACAATCCAGCAGACAGAAAATAGAGATGGAAACAGAGGTAGGGAGAAGGCAAACTATGCTAGGCCAGGACTCCCCTCCTGGGGCTGCGTCCCTCATAATCAACAGCCTGTTCAGCTTTGACTTCCCAGTGCCTAGCACGGATCCTGGCATGTAGCAGGAAGTCACTGACCTGAACTGCATCTTGAATTAGATAGCAGGAGTTCCAACATTATGAGTGGGTAAAGCTGTCATGGGGAAGGAGGGAAAGGAGAATGTAAATGTTGTCCTGTCTTTGTCAGAAAAATTGCCATTTTAAGCCAGGCTCTGGTGTCTCATGCTTGTAATCCTAGCTATTTAGGAGACTGAGACCTGAGGCTGGAAATTCAAAGCCAGCTTGGGCAGGAAAATCTATGAGACTGTTATTGCCAATGTGCTACCCCCCCCCCAAAAAAAAAGCTGAAAGTGGAGCTGTGACTGAAGTGGTAGAGGACTAGCCTTGAACAAAAGAAGCTTAGAGATAGCGAGATAGCACTCAAGTACTGAGTTCAAGACCCAAAACCATCAAAAAATAAATGACCATTTTCAAACTGTGTGTCCAGGGCCTCTCACATTCTAGACAATTGCTTACCACTGAACTATCCCTGTCCACCAGTTTTTAACCTTTAACCTTGTGTGTGTGTGTGGTACTGAAGTTTGAACTCATACTTGGTAGGCAGGTTCTCTACCAATCCCTTTTTGCATTATTTTGAAGATAGGATCTTGCTTTTATGTTGGGCCTGAATTGCAGTTTTCCTATTTGTGCCTTGTGGGGATGACAGAAGCACATCACGATACCCAGCCACCCATTGGTTAGGATGGAGTCTCTTAAATTCTTTTTGTTTGGGGCGGGGAGTTTGGCCTAATGGTAGAGTGCTTGCCTAGCATGCAGGAAGCCCTGGGTTTGATTCCTCAGTACCACATACATAGAAAAAGCCAAAAGTGGTGCTATGGCTCCACTGGTAGAGAGATAGCCTTGAGAAAGCCCAAGGACAGTGCCTGGTCCCTGAGTTCAACCCCCAGGACTGGCAAAAAAAAAAAAACTTTTTGTTTCAGTTACCTTGAACTGAGATCCCTAATCTCTGCCTCCCAAGTAGCTAGGATTTACAAGCTCAAGCCCCAGTACCTGACTTACCCATTTTTAAGCATCCAGCTCAGTGGCATCAAGTATACGCACATTGTTGTGCTACCATCACCACAGCCAATTTTTTATTTTATTCAATAAACTTAAAGTTGCTCCACATCTAGTAAGAGAAAAAAACAGACAGGAATGTCAGCATCTCTAACCCAGTGTGATACATGCCATAAATATTTGCATAAGATTCCTGGGGACCACACAAGTCCCTAATTGGTTGCAAGAAGGAGGCTCTTTTCTTCCCTTCCCCTCCCTTCTCTTCTTTCACTTCTCCTTCCCTCCCTACCCTTTCCTTCCCCTCTTCTCCTTTCCCTCTACTTCTCCTCTCCTCCCTTTCATCCTCTTTCCCCTCCTCCTCCTCTTTTTGTTCTTCTTCATCATCATCATCTTCAGTGTTTGGACAAAACCTATGGGAAGGAGCTTCCTGAAGGACGCTGTTACTTGGTTGAGGAGAATTTAAAATAATCAGGTCTTTGACAGGAGCTGGTGGCTCACACCTGTAATCCTAGCTGCTCTGAAGGCTGAGATCTCAGGAGACTGATTTCACAGTTTGAAGCAAGCAGGTGGGGAAAGTTGCTGAGACTCTTATCTCTTATCAACCACCAGAACTAAAAGTGGTGGTAGGGTTCTAGTGGTAGAGTGCTAGCCTTGAGCAAAATAGCTTAGGGACAGTGCCCAGGCCTTAGTTCAAGCCCCAGGACTGCTTCGCCCCACTTCCTCCCCCCAAAAAAATAGAGGGGGGGAGAATAAGGTCCTTAAACCAGGTACTGGTGGCTCACACCTATAATCCTAGCTACTAAGGAGACAGATCTGAGGACAACCATTGGAAGCCAGCCTGGGCAAACAAATTGAGAGATTCTTAACTCCAATTAACCAGCAAAAAGTCTGAAAGTGGAGGAATGAATTATGTGCCAGCCTTAAGTGAAAAAGCCAAGCAAGAGCACAAAGGCCCTGAGTTCAAGCCCCAGCAATAGGAAAACAAACGAACAAAACTGCCATAAAGCCCTCAGAGTGAAGGGATGGATGAGCTCCCTACCTTAGATGAACTGAGGAGAAATATCAAGAGAGACATCTTGGGAACCTTGACCATTACACTAGTAGAGGTAGAACTAAGTGCCCTCAAGGGGTCCTGCGGTGAGGGAAGCCCAGGCTGACACACGACCCCTGTACTCCCCCTTGTCAGCCACATGTCTTCCCCCAATCCTGAGGCTATGCCCCCAGAGCCTGACTACCCAAACTGCAAGAAAAAAAAGAAGAGAAAGTGGCTGCAGCAAGAGGTCAGCATCCAAGCCCTCACTCGGGCTGGCCACGGGGCTCTGCAAGCTGGCCGGAACCAGGAGGCCCTGAGCAGCTTCCAGAAGGCCTTCCTGTTGGCCTCCAAGGCCCCAAGAACCAAAGACATCTCTGTGCTTCAAGCCTGTGCCTTCAACCTGGGGGCTGCTTATGTGGAGACCGGGGACCCAGCCAGAGGCCTCGAGCTGCTTCTACAAGCCCAGCCTACACAAAACCCACAGGGCAAGTGTCACGGGGACCAGTGTTTTAATGTGGCATTAGCCTATCACGCTCTTGGTGACCTGTCCCAAGCTCTGAACTGGTACCACAAAGCCCTGGGCCATTACCAGCCACAAGGTAACCAGGGGGAAACCCAGGCAAAAATGGGAGACTGTTACCAGGCCCTGGGACAGCCTGAGCAAGCAGTCCACTGCTTGCAAGAAGCAAGCCAGGCCTATGCCCTAGCAGGCCAGCCCCAGGCTGCAGCTCTGGCACTGGGGGCTGCAGCTGGGTGTATGTTGAGGAGCGGACAGCATGGGGTGGGTGAGGTGGTACAGGTGCTGGAGGAGAGCCGGAAGCTTGCTGAGAGGAGCACCGAGTCAGGACTGCTGGGTGAGTCTTTGGGTTGAGAGGGGTGGGATTCCAGAAAGAGGTAATCCTGGTGGTACCCTGAGGGCCTAGGAAGAAGCTGAGGAACTCAGGAGATGTGGGACTGGGGGCTGTCCCTGTACACACTAAGACATGACTGAATTGGCTACCCGTGATCTTGGCTGTGTCCTCTAGGGCCACTCTATAATGACCTCGGCCTGGGCTATGCCCAGCTCCAGCTGTTCCCTCTGGCAGTGGAGGCCTTCCTTCAGGCTCTTCCCCTGTGCCAGGAGCCTGGAGAACGGGCGACGGTGCTCAGAAACCTTGGGATGGCTCACAACGCCCTTGGCAACTATGAAGAAGCCCAGGATTTTAACCACAAGGCTGCCAGCCTGCATGGTAAGTGCCAGGGGCTGGAGAATAGAATTGGAACCAAGGAATTAACAGGAAATTCCTGCCAGGGCTCTAGAACAATAAAGATGGATGGATCTTTAGGATGAGTTATTTATTGGGCTTGGAAGACCAGAGCTAGTGGGTTAGGGGCTGGGAGTAGAGGAGATAGACTAGCCAGACAAATGGAGGCTGTGGGCCTGGAGAAGAACCTCCCACTGTTGTTGATGAAACAGGTGTTAGTGGCCCACGCTTACAATCTTAGCTACACAGGCAGCTGAGATCTGAGGATTAAGGTTACAAGCCAGCCCGGGCAGAAAAGTCTAAGAGAGTTCCTATTTCCAGCAAAGTCGTGGAAGTGGAATTGTGGTTCAAGTGGCAGAACACAAGAGAAAAAGCTAAAGGATATTGTCCAGGTCCTGATTTCAAGCCCCAGTACCAGCACTAAAAGAAATTTTTTAAAAAAGTAGCAAATCACTTGTTCTCTCTGAACTAGTTTCCGCACGTATAAAAGTGGAGCCTCAATGGGCCGGGAGTTTGGCCTTGTGGTAGAGTGCTTGCCTAGCATGCACGAAGACCCGGGTTCAATTCCTCAGTACCACATACATAGAAAAAAGCCGGAAGTGGTGCTGAGACTCAAGTGGTAGAGCTCTAGCCTTGAGAAAGTCCAAGGACAGGGTTCATGTCCTGAGCTCAAGCCCAGGACTGGCAAAAAAAAAAAAAAAAGTGGAGCCTCAAGAGCGTTGCAGGGCTCATACTAGCCAGTGGAGACATTTAGACCGTAACTCAGAGTTCAGGCCTCTGTAGCCCACCTGGAGGTGTCAACATCTAAGAACCCTCCCTTGTTTGCCAGGGGGTATGGTCTCCAACAAGTAAAGCCTCCTCCTAGTACAGGCTGTGCTGTGTTGTCAGGCTCTATTGGGCAGCGGTGGGAACAGGGACGGAGCTTCAGCAGCCTGGCATTTGCTCTGAGCCAGCTGGGGGACCACAAAGCTGCCAGAGACAACTACTTGCATGCCTTGCAGGCTGCCCAGGATACCGGTGAGCAGGAGGGGGGTACCATTTGGGTTGGGTGGGGTTACCCAGAGACTGAAGATTCTTGAGGTTGGTGGGGAGGCAAATGGGGGGACTTGAGGGGGTATATTTCTGAAGGTGAGTGTCCATGGGACAAAGATGAGAGGACCTTTCAGGCTGTCTTTCGCAGGGGACAGGAAAGGACAGTGGCAGGCCTACGAGGGCCTTGGGGCTGCTGCAGCCAGACTGGGGCAGTATGACCAGGCTTTGAAATACTATAAGAAGGCATTGGCTCAATGTCAGGTGAGACTTCTGTGTTAGATCAACTTTTCCTACTGGCCTTCCCTTCAAAGCCTTCTCCAGCTGCCCCCCCTCACACTCCTTGTTCATTTATCACATATGAACTAGACACATTTGTGCGTTTAGTTCTGGGATATCGGGGATATGAAGAAGAGGTGGTCTCTGTTGTACACAGTTCTGGGCTTAGTGGCATGGGATGGGGTAGAAGAGAGGGAGTCTCCTCCATCCCTCCTTGACTTGTTTCTTTCTCCCCACAATCCCCTGAGAGCTTCAAAGTCCAGGCCTTCCTCAGTTCCTACATTTTCCGTTTTCCCCTTTGTCTCCAGAAAGAGCCAGTTTCTGTGCGAGAACGGCTTGTGGCCAAACTGGCAGATGCCATGAAGACCCACTTAGCCCAGGTGGGATTAGTCCAGGTTTGTGCCAAGGTGAGATGACACTTGAGACAAGGAGCTGAGGGTGGGGACAGGCTGCCTAGAAGGAGGTAGCTATGGGCAGGCCTCAGGGGTGACATGCTTAACTGCTCATCTGTGTCCATCTTGTCCATCTGTCCCTGGCTTGCATGTGGGATATATATCATGTTCCCAGACACAGGGATGTGGGTGGGGATTATGGCACATCTCCGGGAGTGCAGTCTCAAGACCTTGGCTAAGAAGAAATAAGGCCAATGAATACAATCAAGAATCCTCTTTATAAAAAAAAAAAAAAAAAAAAAAAAAAAGAATCCTCTTTATGAATGTGAGAAGACTGCAGTTTCCCACATGGCCACTGGGTGGAGCTAGTACTCCAAGGAAGTCACTCGCCCATCTGTAGGGCTTCACTTTCCTCATTTCTGGGCTTTTTCTCCCCCTCACTGTACCTCTCAGTCTAGGTTGGCTCTCCAACTGCCTCCCCACATCAAGATACCCTTAGAAAACCTCTCCCCAGGAACCAATATTTATTTATTTTTGCCAGTTCTGGGGGCTTGAAGTGACACTGTAGCTCCAGTGATAAGAGTGTTAGCCTTGAGCAAAAGAAGCTCTAGGAAGCTGGGTGTGGTGTGGCTCATGCCTATTACAGGCTACATAGCTATCCTAGCTGCTTAGGAGGCTGGGATCTGAGGATCAAGATGCAAAGCCCTCATGGCATAAAAGGACCAGTGTCTCTTTATCTCCGGTTAGCCTCTAGAAAAGTGGGGCTTGGTTTAAGGGTAGGGCGGTAGCCTGGAGCTGAAGAGCTCACGACAGCATCCAGGCCAAGTTCAAGCCCTATGACCCACAAAAAAAATAAAAAGAAAAGAAAAAGAAAAGCTAAGGAGTGTCCAGGCACTAAATTCAAGTCCCAGGACTGGGAAAAATAAAGAAAAGGTGTGGATTAAGAGGTAGGCACTAGAAAAGAGTGAAAATCTGAGCAAGAGCAAGCATGAGGTCCTGAGTTCAAGCTCCAGCACACACATTCACAAGCTGGGTGTCCATTTTTCTCAAACCACTTTCTTGTATTCTTCATTCCAGGCTCCAGGCAAGGCCCACCAAACGGCAGGGACCTCAGCCAAGGTGCAAAGCAGCACAGCAGCCGCTCAGCATGGGTAAACAAAGCAGCTTTGATGGGAAGGAGCCAGGCCTCTGAGGTGTTGGGAGGTGTGGCAGGGGGCGGAGCCTCCTCTGATTCCCATAGAGGAGTAGTCCAGGCAGCTGCCCTCTATTAAACGTGTCCCCTTCCCTGTCCCTGAAGACCTTCTTGTGGATGGGAAGATGAAGAGAAGCAGGAGGAAAGGTCTATGAATATTCCTGCAATGTCTGGGCTTCCAAGACTGGAGCTGAAGTGTGAGTGGAAGAAAGCTGTCCAGGTTGTGCCCTGCTTCCTTCAAATGAAATTTTGTTCCTTCCCTTTTGGTCTTCTCAACCCAGGTTTGCCCTTGGGCTACCCCAACCTTGTCTTTTATATTACCAACCCCTACAACAGCCTTCCCCACATTTCAGCTTGCCTCTCATGGACCTGACCCACTTCCCCCAAACTCTTTCCAGATTCACCCTCTCCTTGCTGCTCCCCAGCTTTCTCATCCTCTACATTACAGCTTAGGGCACTCTGGTTAATTGAGAACTTACTACTTGCCAGATATTATACTGGGTGCTTTTCTTATTCCATCTCACAGTGCACTAGATTCTCCCTCAAAGGCTTTCAACTCTGGGAGCAGAGTTCCTGGCTGTTCATTGAACTGGCCTGAATGACTTACTTTGTTGACATGTTTTCCATATGCCCCCTTCCAGGCCCATGTTAGTCAAACACCTGCCATGTAGTCACCACCGTCCTCGTTCTTCCCCCAGATTGTTCTCTTTCCCACCATGATGGTTATTGGTATGGAGAGGCCTGTGGTGAACATCTGACTCTCTCCATCTAGGTCCAGGACCCAGTGCCCTTCTTCCATTTGGAGGCCCAAGTCCCCACAGAGTACAGTACCCTAACATCCTGGTACCCAATGGCCACCAAGCCAATAGGTGAGGAGGGGAGGAGCCTGGAGAACTGACAAAAGAAGTAGAAGAGGAAGTGGCTTGGATTAATAGAGCATGAGTGGGGGAAAGGTGAAGTCTGGTGCTAAGGTCCTGAGCCTCTTTGTCTTTGCCCTTCAGTAACATGAACAACCCTCATCTAGCTGTAGAGGCACACAGTATGCCCTGCTGCCTGCATGGCCTGACTGTAGGAGCTAGAGAAAGGAAGAATCGTGAAGAAAGGGAGGGAAGAAAGCTTGGGGCTGCTGCCTCCTGTACTGGAGCCCACAAACAGAGGTGAGGACCAGAGAGGGTATGGGAAGCTAGAGCATGGAAGGGCAAACCCTAACATGCATGCCTGTCTTAGGTCCAGTGAATGGCCCAGAGAAACCCTCAGCAGGAACCCTCAGAGGAGAATCCTCCAATCTGGCTTCTGCATGATCCTGTGACCTGCCCTTGCCCCAGCTGGCCACAGCCAACACACACACACACACGTTACTGATTTCTAAAGTCTAAGGCTCAACCCATTTGTTCAACCAGTATGGACAAAAGGCCAAACACAGGGATGTAGCTCAGTAGTACAGTACTTGCCTAGCATGCACAAGACCTTGCGTTCAGTCCACATCCTTGCAAAACAAACGAACAAACAAAATTATTATTTTCTTTTTCTATGTATATGATACTGAGGAATAAAACCTGGGTCGTCGTGCATGCTAGGCAAGCACTCTACCAGTAGGCAAAACTTCCAGTCTGAAAAATAAAATTCTTATGTGCAATAACAGTACCTCATAAGCTTGTTATAAGACAACACTTGTAAGACACTGAGTATGTGGAACATGTGTTTAATGTTTAATAAATGTCACCTCGGAGTTGTTGTTGCTGCCCTAGGTGTTGTCTGCAGGCCACAGTGATTGGGGCATTGCTATTTCCCGGAAGAAGCTGAGTCATGTGTTGGCTAAGCTATCTTCTACAGCCTTGAATCCTTGTTTCTCATACTCAGGAGTTCTCTAGGAAGCCACTGTCTCTAAAGCCCCCAACCAAGAAGCAGTTTTTCAAACTGGAAAGGGCTTAAGCCATCAGATTTGGATCCAGAAAGGAAATAAAAGCTTATGAGCTACTATTACTATCCCTTTCATAAACAAGGAAAAGAAGGGGCTCCACATAATGGAGTACATCTGCAATCTCAGCACTTAGTAGGCAGAACATTAGGATCAAAAGGTTGAGGCTTGGGGCTGTGAGCATGGCCTAGCAGTAGAGAGCTTGCCTAGCATACACAAAGCCCTGGGTTTGATACTATGGTACCATATACACAAAAAAGGCCAGAAGTAGTGCTGTGGTTCAAGTAGTAGAGTGCTAGCCTTGTGCAAAAGAAGATCGGGGACAATGTCCAGACCCTGAGTTCAAGCTCCAGGACCGGCAAAAAAAAAAACAACAAAAAAGTTCGAAGCTTGAGGTAATCCTGTAATCCTATCTACTCAAGAAGCTGAGATCTGAGGATCATGGTTCAAAGCTAGCCCATGCAGGAAAATCTAATTAACCACCAGGAAACCAGAAGTGGTTCTGTGCTCCAAGTGGTAGAGCACTAGCCTTGAGCAAAAGAGCTCTGGAATAATATCCAGGCTATGAGTTCAAGCCCCACAACAAACAAAAGAAAATTTTGCGGCCAGCTTGAGCGATACAGGCTTTTTCTATGTGTGTGGCACCGAGGAATCGAACCCAGGGCTTCGTGCATGCCAGGCAAGCACTCTGTAACTAGGTTACGCTCCCGGCCCTCGATTACACTTTTCACTATCGCACATCTGACCTATTGAAGGTTTATGGTAGGAAGGTACCGACCGACGGTCCGGTGGTGAAAACCATGGTAGAGAGCGGTCCTAATTAGGAAAGCACGTCGTGAGGTAGGGAGGAGCCTTGGCTTTCGTTCCGGGGAGCAGCAGCTGTCTGGGACGTCTTTGCGCGCATCTCCACCCTATCCCGGTGCTCAGCGGAGAAGCCGACACGCGTGACCAAGCTCACCCCCCAGCAGGAGGTGGGGCAGAAGAAATCCCGGCTACCCGCTAAGGTGTTCGGCTCCCTGAGGACCTACAAAACCAGAACTGACCCGCGAAGTGCGGCTGCACGTCCGGGGCTTCCGTCGGTCAAGAAACGCGGGGAATCCGCACGCTCGGCGCGCACCGGCACTTCCGGAATCGCGTGTGGTGGCCACGCCCCTCGAGGGGGAGGAGCAAGCGCTGCGCGTGCGCAGGGGGCGGGCCGGAGGCGCGCGCCCGGCGGGCTGGATGTCGGGGCTGCGGGCGTTGCTGGGGCTTGGGCTGCTGGTGGCGGGCTCGCGCCTGACGCGAGTCAGAAGCCAGGCGGGCGTCTGCATCGCGGGAACCACCTGGTGGGGAACGCGGCGTCTGAGCCTGAGTGGCGGCCGGAGCTCAGAGGTCATGGCGAGCGCAGCAGTCAAGTACCTGAGGTACGCGAGCGGGCGCGCGGGGCAGGACGAGGGCGCTCGGGTCCCTCCCGGGGCCGGGGACTCAGTCCAGGGCTTCTCACAGCCAGGAGGAGGCCCAGGCCGTGGACCAGGAGCTATTTAACGAGTACCAGTTCAGCGTGGACCAACTTATGGAGCTGGCTGGGCTGAGCTGTGCCACAGCCATTGCCAAGGTCAGTGGTACAACGTGAAGCGTTTGGCAGGAGCCGCTGTTCAAGCCTCCTGGCTTAGGCACAAAGGGGAGGGAAAGACAAGTGATCCAGCGTGCTGTTAACCGCCTGAAACTCCTCTACCTCTGCCTTCAGGCGTATCCCCCCACCTCCCTGTCCAGGAGCCCTCCTACTGTCCTGGTCATCTGTGGCCCCGGAAATAACGGAGGAGATGGCCTAGTCTGTGCCCGGCACCTCAAACTCTTTGTGAGTATATGGGCAGAGGCTGTCAGGGAAGGGGGCGAGGATTCTGGAATCTGGATTGAATGGCCAATTTGTTTCTAACTAGGGCTACCAACCATGCATCTTTTACCCCAAAAGACCTAACAAATCACTCTTCACTGGATTGGTGACTCAGTGTGAGAAAATGGACATCCCTTTCCTTGCTGAAATGCCCCCAGAGGTAGGTGGCTCCAGTTTACTTCCTCCATCTCCTCAATCACTGCCTTGCATTCCACATTTTTAGGACAAACTCACTAAACCAATCCTTGAGGGATGCCATATGAATAAAAGTGGTGCAACTTCTCCATAAGGTGTGCTCCATGAATATCAACTGAACACCACTAACTCAGAAACTTCCTGAGGCTCTGTCCTCTGTCCAGTAGTCCTCTCAAGCATGCAATTAGCAGTTGCCCCCCCCCTCCCCTAGCTTGAAGTGATTGCCTTCAGTCTAACCCTTTCTGTAGGTGTATAGAATTGAGGGTGGAAATTTTAAGATAAAACAAAACCTTCCACAGATGAATGAATACACTCGGTGCAGAGGACTGGTTTGCCTAGTTACAGGATTGGATCTTCACAAAGCAGAGAACATAATCAGGCCTTCTTGACTCCTAGTCTGAGGCTCACCCACAATGTTGACTTCCCAGTAGCAGGAAGACACTCAGGATAATGTATGTGGACTCAGGGTGGCCTGAATTTGTGGTTATCTTCCCTTGACTCTATACCTTAGACCTTAGGATGTCCTTTGACAGAGATACCACTGTGTGTCTTTGAGTGGGCTCTGGGTAGAGAGATCTTCCTAGATAAGGCTCTCTGTGCAGATGACAGCTCTGACTTTCCTTTTTCTGCTCCACTACAGCCTATGATGATTGATGAGCTGTATGACCTGGTGGTGGATGCCATCTTCGGCTTCAGCTTCAAGGGTGACGTTCGGGACCCATTCCGCAGTGTTCTCAATGTCCTGAGTGGAATCACTGTGCCCATTGCCAGCATTGACATTCCCTCAGGTACTGGGACTCAAAAGGTTGGGAGGGAAACTGGGCCCTACACTGTTCTCAAGGCACTAGCATCCTGATTCTTGAGCTATTGTTTAAACTAAGCTTGAAACAATTCATCTGGGGTGGGGGTGGGAGAGAACACACCTTTCCATATCCCACATTAGGGCTGTGGAGCAAAGTTTCGAAGTCCACTTCATAGGCTGGCCCATGAAGAAACCCAGGACCAAAGTAAAGGCAACATCTAGGGGGTACGCTAAGACTACTTACAAGGGAAGGTGTAGAAGGGGACTAGACATGTAGCTTTTCCAGTGCTGATTGCCACACTCTTTTCAGGATGGGATGTGGAGAAGGGAAACTCTGGAGGAATCCAGCCAGACTTACTCATCTCCCTGACGGCACCTAAAAAGTCTGCATCTCAGTTTACTGGTCGGTATCATTACTTGGGGGGTCGTTTTGTTCCACCTGCTCTGGAGAAGAAGTACCAGCTGAACCTGCCACCCTATCCTGACACTGAATGTGTCTACCGTCTACAGTGAGAAAGGATGGGCATTCATTCCAATAAAGATTTAGTGCCTTCTCTCCCCAAACTTTGGTGTCCCAGAAGCTCTTCTGGCCATAAAGATTAGTGATTGGTAGGAGCCAAAGAACAACACTGGACGGTAACTCCATCAGAAACAGAACAGGCAAGAGGTTGCTGTGGCAAGTTAGATAACACCTAAGGCATGATATCCGTTATATAGGATTCTTTCTTTCCCCCTTTCCAAGTACCAGGGATTTGAACTCAGGACCTCTTGCTTGCTCAGCTTTGAGGCATACTCTATAATCAGCTTAGCTTCAAACTGTGATTCTCTGGATTTCAGCTTCCTGAGCAGCTAGCATTATAGGCATAAGTCACTGGCACCTAGCTAAGATTCTTAATCCATTAGGCACTAAACTACTTTCACTTATGCCATGAAGATTCCAGATTAAAAGAAAATTCTTCAAGTTTCTTCGAGGAAAATCTCTTAGTTTGTATTTAGGTCTTTCCCAGGCTGGGAATGCAGGTAGTTTTGGAACTTAATCTGTAAGCCAGGAGTCTAAACTGACTTTTCCTTAAGTTTGGTGCTTGGACTGGGATTTGAACTCAAGGATCTGCGCACTGTCCCTGAGGATTTTTGCTCAAGGTTAGTGCTCCACCACTGAGCCCTAGGTCCTACCTTTGGGCTTTTTGGTGGCTTACAGGTTATGTTTCAGGCTTTCTTTCCTGGACTGGCTTTGAACTCAACCTCCTGAGAAACTAGGCATGAGCCACTGGCACTAAGCTCGAGCTGACATTTATTAATAATCATTTGGTATGGCCTGAATCTAGCCCACAGATCTGAATTTATGCTCTCCTTAGCCTTCAAGATAGTAAAAAATGAATACATTTCACACAGAGTACATTTTTGGCTTCTTTAACATAGATGTTCCTGCAAGTATATATGCCCCTGTCTGTAATCCTTTTCCCACAGCTGCCAGCATTCCTTGTCTTTTAGCTTCCTGACTCCGTTAGGACATGTTAAGAATAGAACTTCTCAGCAAAGGCGTATCACTGATTCTCTCAGCAGACAGCAAGTTCCAATTTCCTCCTTGGGAAATGAGATGGGTAACAAAAGTCCTGCTTCATCCCAGCTCTCTGGATGCTACAACTGGAAAGTAACTGATTGAGCACCACCTGACCAGACCTTCAGTCTCTTTTTTTTGATTTTTTCTTTTTGACTCTCTGGTCAGAGGTGACTCCAGCTCTCTCCTCCTCTAGAAGTGACCGCTGTCTTTTATCTCTGCTTTTTTCTTCCCTAGTCCTGTCATCCTCATGTTCATGACTTATACCCCAAACCTCCTCCTGCTCTTCCTGATGTTTTTGTCTTTTCCTCTTGCTTTTCTTGCTTTTGCCATCACTCCCGGCTCGGCTTTCTGCTTCCTTAGTCCTGCCATCTAAAGCAGTCTCCAGCCTTCCTTCCTCCTCTGTGTTCAAGTCCTCTTGCTTACGATGCCTCTTCTTTTTGCTTCTGATGTGCAGGTCAGTGTGTGCTTTGCTGTCCACCTCTTCTGTACTGACACTATCTGCAGCTTCCTTGCCTCTTTCTTCTTCACTGAAGACTCTCACTTCCTCTTCCTGGTGCTGCCTCTTCTTTTTCTTCTTTTTCCTGAGGGACCAATTGAATTGTTCTCTGCTCTTTAGTTTCTCAAGCTCATTTGGTCCTACAGCCTCTTCCTCCTTATACCCTACAGTTATTCCTTCTCTGTCTTCTAAAACTTGTTCCTGATACTGTCTTTTCTTCTTCTTGCTCTTCTTGAAGCTGTGGTTATTTTGTTCTAGGTACTCTTCACCTGAATTTTCATTTGCCACAGTTTCTTCATCTTTCTGCTTCCTTTTTTTTTTCTTTTTTGGGGTAGGCTCGCTCTCCGTGTGTGGTTGAGAGCCCCCCTGGCCTTTAAGACGAGCCAAGAATGCCTGCTCCTGGGCTTCTAGCCGAGCAAGCTTGGCCTTCATTGTAATCCCAAGACGGGCAGCCCTGAAATAGATGGGGTCCAAGTCGGTGAGAGTGTTAGTAAATACACCTAATCTTAGGCCTTCAGGAAAAATTGGGGGCAGGGAATATTTTCAGGCAGTGGATGGGTCAATATCAGGAATTATTTTTCTGGGTTGAAAAGAAGTCAGAGAGGACAGACTATACGCAATGGCAGTCCAAAGAGACCACTACTTACTTGTGTGCTGTTCGCCCTTCACAGGCTTGGAGCAGCATTTCATCTGTCAGACTGGGGGGCAGATGAGAAGTTACCAACTGATAAGGTGGGAAGGAGTGCCCTCTCCTCCCCTCAACACCTGTCATTTGAGATCTGGCATTTTATGAGGTGCTGGGACTACAAAAAGTAGTACAACCTACTCAAGAAACAGTCATTGGGCTGGGAGTTTGGCCTAGTGGGAGTGCTTGCCTAGCATGCACAAAGACCCAGGTTCAATTCCTCGCTACCACATATAGAGAAAAAATAGAAGTGGTTCTGTGCTCAAGTGGTAAGAGTGCTTGTCTTGAGAAAGTCCAAGGACAGTGCTCAGGCCCCGAGTCCAAGCCTCAAGACTGGCACAAAAAAAAAAGAAAGAAAGAAAGAAAAAGAAACCCAGTCATGCAAATAGATTTGGCCCTTCCTCTTAAGATTCTAAAGCATCTCCTCCCACATGGTAAAATGTACTGAAATGAAGTCTCACATCTTTGGAGGTATGGGTCCCCGGTTATCTTCATCACTGTTGCTCTCCAAGTCTTTGTTTGGTTTCTCTCCACCTGAAGTCAGTGTGGCTGTCTAGGAGGAATCACAGGAGTAGACAAAACTCACTCAACAACCTCTGCTAGTCCTGTTCCCAAGGCAGGAATCTGGAGGCCCTCAACACATCTCCTTACAAAAAGATGTGGCAGCTTGCATACTTCAACTTGGCCTGTCTGGCTCACAGCTGGCTAGTGGGCAGAACAAACAGGGAGAAAAGTGCTGTGGGTCATGAAATTTTCTCAGTGGTTACAGGTGCCAGTAACTGATTATAGAGATGGTACTTTAGCCCCTACCCCAGACCTATTCATCATACCTATTTAACTAGACTAACTGCGAATCTACTTTGGATCAGGAATTGAGGGTGGTGTAGAATGAGGTGGGTCCAGCTCAGACGGAAGTGCATAGTGGAAGGGAGAAGGGAGTATGAAAGAACATGGGCAAATGAGACAGAATTGTTCCCTTGCCTCCTATAGAGGGTTTGAGGAGTGATTTCTACAATTAACTATCTGTAAGATGAGTGTGGAAGATAAAAAGCTAAGAGGAAAAGAGCAAAGGGAGAAATGGCCTTGCAGAAGGAATACCATGTGCAAAGCCTGAGGATGGAAGAAAAAACTGTCTTGAAAAAAAACAAAAGGAGCTGGGAATGTGGTTTAGTGGTAGAGTACATGCCCAGTATACATGAAGCCCTGGGTTTGATTCCTCAGTACCATATAAACAGAAAAGACCAGAAGTGGTGCTCTGGCTCAAAGTGGTAGAGTGCTAGCCTTGAGCAAAAGAAATTCAGAGACAGCAGGGCATGGTGGCTCATGCCTGTAATCCTAGCTACTCAGGAAGCTGAGATCTGAGGATCAAAGCCAGTTTGGGCACTAAAGCCTGTGGGACTCTTTATTTCCAGTTAATCACTAGAAAACCCAAGTGGGGCTGTGGCTCAAGGAATAGGCCTTGAGCTCTGAAGAGCTCAGGGACAGCACCAGGGCCTATTCCCAGAGTCTAAGTCTCACAACTGACCAAAAAAAAAAAAAGAGGAAGAAGTAGCAGCACCTCAGGACAGTGCCCAGGTTCTGAGTTCAAGCTCCAGAACTGGCAAAAGGAGAAGGAGAAAAAGGAGGAGGGGGAGTGAGGGAGAAAATGAAACAGCCTACTCTGCTAAGTGTAACAGTCAAAGAGAGGAAGGGCAAGACCAGCCTGGAGAAGGCAGACAAGGCATAAAGGTTGATGTAAGAATCATGATTAAAAAAAAAAAAATCACAATAAATGTAGATAAGTCATCCTAGGTCAAAAAGAAATAATTTGTGGATCCTTCTGGATAATTTGCGAAGGAGTGAACTGATTGGGGTAGGGAGTAAGACTGGAGGCAGGGAGGCTATTAAAGAAAGGAAAACTGTCTTGCAGTAATAGATGGCAACAGAAATGGGAAACATTTACTAGATAACATTTAAAGGTCTTAGCATCCATTAAATGTTCCCTTCTATTGGTATAGTAAAAAGACAGTCCAAACCCTAGTGTCTAGTTCTGTCTTTATTAGCCAGCTGTAAACTCTGGCAAGCCAAGATTCACTATTTGGGCCACATATGCAAATTAAACACAAATAAAATAAACTCTCAGGTCCCCTATGGCTTCTAAATCCTATAAATTAGGCACCATATTCCCATTCTTTACCCACGCATTCTCTGGCAGCTCCTAACTGGAGGGACTATACTCTACCTTCCAGACCTGGACTCCCTGCTATTTACTTGGCAGACTGCAGGCAATCTGTGGAACCTGCAGACTTTGGTTGTTGTTGAGGGTATAGGCAGTCTAAGCAAGCACAGCAAAGGTGGCAAAGGATCTCAGTATATTAGCACATCTTGAGAATTGAGCAGACACTCAAGGCAATTGCTCCGATTCTAATGGAGACAGGAAAAGGGGGAAAAGGAGGATGGATTCTCACCCAGCTTCTAATACCTTCACAAACTTCTGATACAATAAATTAGGTTTGGAGCACTTTCGACTGGCAGTCTCTTCAGAAAGGCGCTTTATCTGCACTCCATCCTGAAGGAAAGTATCAGTGAGTAGACGACATGCTATGTCTCCCCTAGCCCCATCCCAGACCCGCATGTTTCGTGTGCCCACCTAACAAGTTCATACCTGTCCAGTTTCCACAACCAGATTGGCTGCAGTCTTGTTGAAGAGCTCATTCCACCAGTGGTTTGTGAACTCCTTAGCAGGGTCATGCCCCACCTGTCAAGGAGTAAGTATGAGCTCTGAGTACCACCTGTCCCCCAACCTGTCTCAAGCATCCAGCTCCCATCCATGCTCAATAGTGTCCCCAGCCTCACCCCATGAGTGTCTTGCTTCAGGGTCACTCTGAGGGCTTGAGTGATACCATTCTCCTTCCGGCCTAGGCCTTTGCCTGCAAAGGATAGTTAGTGAGCGTCATATTCTGTAGCCTGCCCTGAAGACTCACCAGACACTCCACACATCTAGTGATGTTTTCAGAAACATTCCCAGCTCTAAGCAACCTCCTTTTGGGCCTGAACATTCATTTCTGTCATATCACTATCTCTCTGCCTCTCTCATTTGGAGATACTGGGGTTTAAGCAATGGCCTCATGCTTGGTAGGTAGGTGCTCTGCCACAGAGCTATGCCTCCAGTCCTTTATTCATGCTAGTCATTTTGAAATAGTCTTGTTTTGACTGGGCATGTGTCTAGACCTCCCACCCTCTATTTTAAGCTTCCTGCCATAGTTAGGAAGGCCGGCACATACCACCTCACCCAGCTTTCTGAATTTGGAGGGTTTTTTTGTTTTGTTTTTTTTAACTCAGGCTGGCTTTACAACCTTGATCTTTCCAGTCTCAGATGGAATGTCAGACATGCTCCTCTGTGCCCAGCAATTGGTCGAGAATGTAGCTCAGGAACTTTTTGCTTAACTTGGCCTTGAGCAGTGATCCTCCTGACTTCAGTCTCCTGAGTAGCTAAGATTGCAGCGTAAGCCATTGAACCTGGCTTGTTTCTGTCATATCACTTTTGTGTCCGTCACTGTCTCCTCCAGTTTTCTCAACCATTTTTTCCTCATTATCTAGGAAACCTAGGAATTTCTCCCTTTCTTCTCTTTTCTAGATAAGTCAGAAAATGTATTCTCTTAAAACTAGCTTCCCTTCTGGCAGAATATACAGAGGGTATAATCCAAGATACTTCCTAGATTAGGAGTTAGGGATGTGGAAGAGGCCTCAAGGGATCACAGGCCCTATGAGAATACCTTGAGTCCATCCATGCTTTAGCAGCTGCTCCTCAGCAAACTTCATTCCATGACTCTTGACCACTGGAGTGACACTCATGGTGGACAAAGCTCTGTCTTCAGGCTTTCACCAGGAAAGTTGGCATTGTCCTTCTAAAAGAGACAAAAAAGTGCCTAAAGCATGTTGACTATAATTCTCTTTCCTAAGAAGAGTCAGGAAGTAGGAGGCCTTGGTTTTGGGACTCCATAACTGGCTACGGAGGCTGATACTAACATACCTTGGGGTGAGGGAAGACGGATGCTAATACTGGTTATCTAAAAGAAGAGTCTACTATGTACGAGGCTATGCTGGGATTTTGTATAAATCATTTCAGTGGACTCTCCCCTGTATCTGGAAAAGTATAATTATGTCCACTTTACAAATGAAGAAACTAAATTTAGAGATTAGGTGATCTGCTCAGGGTCACACAGTTATGGCATGTAGAGCCCAAACTAGGCAGATCGTCTGCAGAGTCCTCACTTTGCCATCAGATCATGACATCTCCAAAATATACCACCTTACAAAAACGAAGTTTGGAGATCCTTGGCAACCTGAGTAGTAAAATAATACTATTTAGGACAACCTATGCCCTGTGCTTATGCCTCAGCACTTAACTGTCCTCTTGGTAAGAGTCTTACATGACAACCCATTTCCCCAATAATGCTGCTGTATTTCAGTGTTTTATTATTATTATTATTATTTTGGCCAGTCCTGGGGCTTGAACTTAGGGCCTGGGCACTATCCTTGAGCTTTTTCAAGGGCAGAGCTCTACCCCTTTGAGCCATAGCACCACTTCCGCACTTCCGGCTTTTTCTGTGTATGTGGTACCAAGGAATCAAACCCAGGGCTTTGTGCATGCTAGACAAGTACTAGGCTACACTTCCGGCCCTGTATTTCAGTTTTGTAGGAGCAGCTCTTGAAACTGTCCAGCTTAGGAAGGACATTCACTGAGAATTTAACCAGTAAGGGGTGGATTACATTTGTTATATTATCTAACCTTTTTAGTCCTGTGAGATAGGTACTATCTTTAATAAATACGAAGAGATAGAAATAGATATAAGCCCAAATTGCCTGACTTTACAGTGGTCCTCTATAGCATCATCAACGAGTGGCATCTATTCCAGTAATTTGTACATTCCTCCTTTTGGACCCAGAATGACATTATCTGACTTACACACTGTGAAACTTACAAACATATTGTGAAAGGGTTAAGATGGCTTATCAGGCAAGACATTTAAAACAGATTTACCGATGTTTACTCAAGGCTGGCACTCTACTATTTGAGTCATACCTCCAGCACTCAGACTACCACTGTTGGCTCACAAGGGTTAACTTGTGCCTAGCACCAGAGGCTCAACCTGTAATCCTGTAATTCAGGAGGCTGAGATCCAAGGATCTTAGTTTGAAGCCAGCTGGGAAGGAAGGTCTGTGAGAATATCTCCAATTAATCACCCCCCCCACCAAAAAAAAAAAAAAAAAAGAAAGAAAGCTGGAAGAAGCTGTAGTTTAAGTGACAGAGTGCCAACCTTGAGTGAAAAATCTAAGGGTAAGCCAGGCACTGGTGGCTCACACTTGTAATCCTAGCTACTCAAGGAGGCTAAGATCTGAGGACTGTTGTTAAAAGCCAGCCAGGACAGCAAAGTCCCTGAGACTCATCTCCAACTAACCACCAGAAAACTGGAAATGGAGATCTGGCCCAACGTGGTTCAGCACTGGCCTTGAGCAAAAACAGCGCAGGGACAGTGCCTGGAGTTCAAGCCCCACGACTTCTACTCCCCCAAGGAAAAAAATCTGAGGGGCAGTGCCTAGGTCCCGAGGTTAAGCACTAGTTCCAACACCAATAAACAAACAAACAAAAGTCATGAGCACTCGTTTTAGGTACAAAGACAAGGAAATCCAGGAAGACACCTTTCTGTTCTCATGTCTATTGTGAAGAACGATAACCTAACAATCTAACTGATAATAGGAAAGTGTTGAATGAAAAAATGTACTCCCTGGGGCTTCTGGATACCACGGGCCTCACCGCCTCACCACCCGCTCCTTCTGCTTGCTGGGTAGAGATCCAGGGAAAGCACTCACAGGGGCTCAAGAGCTCCAAACTGCCCTCCTCGGTGGCTCCGCTCCCCAGAGCCCGGCACTGGGGGCAGCGTCAGAAGTCCAGACGCGTTCAGCTCGTCCCGGGCTGGGAGGAATGACAGGGGTGGGCGCGGGGAGGAAGGGGCACCCTTACCTTCACCCAGGGCTCCTCCCGACGAGCTCACGTGCCGCAGCGACCCGCGCGCCGCCATCTTCCCGGAAGTGAGGTTCCGGCCCGGCCCGTCCGTCTAGGCAGCCGGAACCATAGAGACGCCGGAGGGAACCTGAATCCGAGTCCTCCCCAGAGAACCCGCCCGCCCGGGGAACCCAGCGGGGGGAGGGGCGCGCAGCGCGGTTACCATAGAAACGGGCCCGGGGGCGTGTCCCTCCGCCGGTTTCCGGGACGCACCGCTCCCTCCCCGTCGCAGGGCCGCGGACGCGGCTGGCGGGGCGCCGGGCGATTCTGGGCGGGGCCGAGGAGGCGGCCGCTCGTCCGCCGGGATTCACGGGCATGGACGCCGCAGCGCGGTGGTCGCTCTCCCCGCGCGGCGTGGCAGGGCCTGTCCCTGTGAGGACGCAGGCTGCACGCGTGAGACTCGAGGGGCCCTCAGCCCAGCCACGGCCAGGGGCCTGGGCGGCCGCGGGGACAGAGGGTCCACACGCGAGCCCGTAGGAGGAACCTCGGTGTCAGCTTCCTGAGCGGCCGCAGGAGGAATTTTTAAATAGAGTTAAAAGCATTATGTGGGGCCGGGAGTTTGGCCTAGTGGTTAAAGTGCTTGCCTAGCATGCGCGAAGACCGGGGTTCGATTCCTCGGTATCACATACATAGAAAAAAGCCGGAACTGGTGCTGAGGCTCAAGTGGTAGAGCTCTAGCCTTGAGAAAATCTAAGGACAGTGCTCAGGCCCTGAGCTCAAGCCCAGGACTGGCAAAAAAAAAAAGGGGGGGGAGGGTAGGAGGGAAATGGGGACCATGTCATGAGAAAGCGTATCAATGTTGGTGAAGTTCTGCACCTCTTTTTTTTTTTTTTTTTTTTTTTTTTTGCCAGTCCTGGGCTTGAGCTCAGGGCCTGAGCACTGTCCTTAGATTTTCTCAAGGCTAGAGCTCTACCACTTGAGCCTCAGCACCACTTCTGGCTTTTTTCTATATGTGGTACTGAGGAATCGAACCCGGGTCTTCATGCATGCTAGGCAAGCACTTTAACCACTAGGCCAAACTCCTGGCCCAGTTATGCACCTCTTATCTGGTGAAAATAATGGACCCTTTTATTAATTACAATAAAAAAAAGCAGGAAAAAAACCCAAAACAAATGGAATTTCTTAAAAAAAAAGAAAACATTACATGGCATTTCAGTTTCAATGAATAGTGTAATTTAAAGATGACATACAGTGTACAGGATGCTGTGCATAGGCTATGTGTAAACCCAGTGCCATTTTATATAAAGGCTTTGAGAATTGCTATTTTTGTCTCTTTGAGAGGTCCTGAACCAATCCTTGTGGATGCAGAGGGATAACTTTATTTTCACCATTATCCTACATTGTACATATGTAATTGCCTCGATTGGTATGTAAGAAATTTGAGGATCCGGCAGAGCAGGGAAGAGAATTGAGGAAGAAGAGGTCTCTGCAATGTAACTCCTGTTCTCTGCTGCCATCTAATGCGAGTTTAGCTTAAAAAAAAAAAAGTTATTTTAGTTGTGCCCTAGCAGGCTCAAAGCTGTATAAGTCTAGCTGCTGAGGAGGCTGAGATTTGAGGATCAAGTTTTGAAGCCAGCCCAAGCAGAAAACTCTCTGAGCGTCTCATCTTCAATTAATCATCAAACAAAACCCCAAAGTGGAAGTCCAAGGCTCAAGGTCCTGAGCTCAAGCCCCAGTTCTGGCACATACACACGGAAACAATAAATTTAAATAAAAGTTTATTCTCATTGAAGCATAGTTGCTGTCTTTCTTTCCAGTTTGGATAAAAACCTGTCCTAGAATCCTACATCCCTGTTCTACATGCCCTAGCTCCACTGTGTGGGTTTCTAACTCCCAGAATTTGCAAATGCGGTTGTCGGGGGTGATGGGACAGCAGGGAGGGAGGCAGGACCATATCCTTTGTAAGCTTGCTACATTTGAAATGTCTTAGAAGACCACAAGTTTCAAAGTATCAGATGCACATTCATTTAAGTCCCCCCCCCTTTTTTTTTCTTCTGTTCCTGGAGCCTAGGGGGCTGTCTCTGAGCTTTTTTGCTTAAGGTTAGCACTTTATCAACTTAAGCTAGCTCCACTTCTCCACTGTTACTTTGTTTTATTATTATTTTTTTGCCAGTCCTGGGGCTTGAACTCAGAGCCTGAGCTCTCTACTTGGGCTTTCCTCAAGGCTAGAGCTCTACCACTTGAGCACCACTTCTGTTTTTTTCTATGTATGTGGTACTTGAGGGTCTTCATGCATGTTAGGCCAGCACTCTACCACTAGGCAAAACTCCCCCGCCTTTCTCCACTGTTTAGGTGTATATGTGTAATTAATTGGAGACAAGAGTCTGAGACTGCAGTCCCTACAGGTGGAGTCTCTAGGTATAAATCTCAAATCTGCCAGCTACTTGCTGAATAATAGACACTACTTTTTCATTATTTGCATCTGAAAAGAGGAACATCAAGACTACAAACAGCACCAAAGATTAGCAGTGCCTATCTTGGGAAAGCACCCAATGTATTTTAGGTGGCTGGAGAAGAACTAAAGACAGCACAATCAAATCACAGAGGTTGGCTGAATTTCAAGGGATCATTAAATTTTGTAATTTTTAAAATTATTATTAAGGTGATATACAGGGTATAATATTCCAGCCATTTTGGCAATAGTCACCAGCACTCAGTGAACTGAGCTAGGAGTTATTTTAATAGCAATGCAGTGGCTACTCCTTCAGGCTGATAGAGAGCAGCTCCAACCTTACTGGAGTTGAGCTTTTAGAGGTAAACACCACACGCAGGTGGTCGTCACCTTACAACATGCCAGTAGTCAATAACCTCGAGGATCGGACCACACACAGGTGGTGGAACAGGTTAAGCATTTTTATAAAAATGAACAATTTGGCAGCTAAGCCTGCTAGGTTGTTCCAGTGTTACAGTTCATGCACTTAGCATGCATGAAGCCCTGGGTTTCACATAAACAGAAAAGTTTAGAAGTGGAAAAAAAAAAAAGCTACAGGATTGGTAAAAACAACAAAAACAGAAAAGTCATGTTCCATTTAATCTGTTCATAAAAAAGCATGCATACAGCAGCTAACTGTAAGATCCCAGCCATTTTTGGGTCCCCGAGCCCTCCCAATAATAGAGTCGCCAGCACTCAGTGAACGGCGCTAGGAGTCAGTTTAATTGCAGGCAGATAGCAGCCCAAGCTTCAGTGGTCCTGTTCACAGCAGCTTTAAGTGTTAAAAAAAAAACAAACCCAGAATTAGCTAATCCTAATTGAACAATAATGTAATTCCACCAGGCACAGTGGTTCACACCTGTAATCCTAGCTACTCACGAGGCTAAGATCTGAGGATCTCGGTTCAAAGCCAGCCTGGGTACTAAAGTCTGTGTGACTCATCTCCAGTTAACAACCAGAAAACCAGAAGTGGCACTGTGGGTCAAGGAGTAGGGCTTGAGCTGAAGAGCTCAAGGACAACACCCAGGCCCAGAGTTCATGTCCCACAACCGACAAAAAAAAAAAAAATAATGTAATTCCTCTCATTCCCCAGGAACTACTATTTCTTCCTTTTAGTGGTGTTGGGAATTAAATTCAGAGGCTCAGGCATGTTGGGTAAATATTGTAATGCTAAGCCACATCCCCAGCTCTCCCTAATGGTTCTACTTCAGCCATTATTAAATTTCTGGATCTGACCTGAGCCACTATGCCATGCATTTTGGTTAAGAAATTGGAAAGCAGCAGGGCGAGGTGGCTCACACCTGTAATCCTAGCTACTCGGGAGGCTGAGATCTGAGGATCAAGGTTCAAAGCCAGCCTGGGCACAAAAGGACCTGAGACTCTTATCTCCAATTAACCTCTAGAAAATGGGAAGTGGGGCTTGGCTCAAGGGTAGGGTGATAGTCTTGAGCTGAAGAGCTCAGGGACAGTGCCTAGGCCAAGCACCATGACCCACAAAAAAAAAATAAAATAAAAAATAAGAAAGCAACTTCCACAGACCGTTCTGAATGCCTAGTACTGGCAGGCGAGAGGCTGCTCACCTTCCAGTAGGAAGGCTCCCTGGAGGAGGCACAAATGTGTCTACTAATAGAACTACAGAGCTACTGTAATAATCTGGCAAGCTTAGTTGCCAAATTGTTTCTTTTCTTTTTTTTTTTGCCAGTTCTGGGGCTTGGACTCAGGGCCTGAACATTGTCCTTCGGCTTCTGTAAGGCTAACACTCTGCCACTAGAGTCTCAGCACCACTTCCGGCTTTTTTCTATGTATGTGGTACCAAGGAATTGAACCCAGGTCTTCATGCATGCTAGGCAAGCACTCTACCGCTAGGCCAAACTCCCAGCCCCTCTTTCTGTTTTGTAAAAATGCTTAACCTGCTAGACCACCTGCATGTGGTCCCATCCTTGAGGCTGAATGTGGGCATCGTAAGGTGACGTCATATGATGACGACCACCTGTGTGTAGTTATGATCACCATGTGTTTACCTTTAAAAGCTCAGGGCTGCTCTCTATGAGCCCAAAATGTAGGGTAGCTGCTGTGCTGCTATTAAGATAACTCCTAGCTCGATTCACTTGAGTGCTGGTGACTCTATCGCTGGGGGATTCAGGAGCTGCCCCCCAAAGTGGCTGGGATGTTACATCGGACTGGTGACCCCTGGGCAGCAGCCAGCAAAGGATGTCCTGAACTACAAGAAGGCACCGGACCTTGTTGATTTCGGCCACTTCCTCTGGTGCGTACTGTTGGTGATACAAAGTGGCCCTAAGAGAGAATTGTAGTCTCCCTCGAAACTCAGTACCACCAGAAGCGGGGTGGTCCTGTCGGGGGGGGGGGGGGGGAAGGTTCTGTGAGAGTGCTCCTGTGCTGCCATTCACCCCAGGAAACAAGTGGAAAAATAATTGGAGTTATTTGTTATACTTAAGAACCAACAAGAAGACAAAAGAGGAGCAAGGATTTATACTGCCAACAAGAAAAGGAGTATTGAGCTGAGTGCAGTGGCTCACACCTATAATCCTACTCTGGAGGCTGTGATCTGAGGATTGTGGTTCAAAGCCAGCCTGGGCACTAAGTGTGAGACTCTTACCTCTAGTTAATCACTGGAAAACCAGAAGTGGGGCTGTAGCTTAGGGGTAGGACAGAAGCCTTGAGCTGAAGAGCTCAGGGACAATGCCCGGGTCCAGAGTTCAAGCCCCATGACCCACAAAAAAAAACCCAAGTATTGAAATAAGATTATTAATTTAGATAGGACACAGCTTAACTTTCCAAAACAAAACCAAAATACGTTTGTGGTTAATTTATCTGTGAGGCAATAAAACTCTCACATTTTAGCAATTTGTACTCTTTAACTGCCACACCTTTGTTAGCTGCAGATAATTTATCAAACATCCTATGACTACAGATGCATTCCCTGGGAGAGTAAACAACTTATGGGGTTTGTGTGTGTGTGTTCAGGCAATGAGGCTTGAACTTGTAATAACCTGGCAGGCTTTTGTTTTTGTAAAACTGCTTAACCTGCTCGACCACCCTCGAGTTGTTATGACACCTGCGTGTGGTCTCATCCTGTGGTTATTAACTATGGGCGTCTTAAGGTGACGTCATCCAGTGACCACCACCTGCGTGTGGTGTTTACCTTTAAAAGCTCAGCCCCATTGAGGGTGGCAGCTGCTCTCTATCAGCCCTGAAGGTGGAGAGTAGTTGCTGGGCTGCTATTAAACGGAGGCCTACCTCAGCTCACTGAGTGCTAGCGACTCTATTGGTGGGTGGTTCAAGGACCCCAAAGTGACTGGGATATTACAGAACTCAGAGCCTTTGTGTTTTTCTTTAGCTTTTTTGCGTAAGGCTAGTACTCTACCTCTTGAATCACATCTCCACTTCTGACTTTTGCTGGTTATTTGAAGACAGACTCAGCTTCATCTGCTTGGGTTGGCTTTGAACTGTGATCCTCACACCCAGCCTCTTAGGTAGCTAGGATTGCAAGTGGCAACCCTTTTTTTTTTTTTGCCAGTTTTGAGGCTTGAACTCAGGGCCTGAGCACTGTCCTTGGACTTTTCTCAAGGCTAGAGTTCTACCCTTGAGCCACAGCACCACTTCCAGCTTTTCTCTATGTATATGGTACCAAGGAATCGAACCCAGGTCTTTGTGCATGCCAGGCAAACACTCCACCACCAGGCCAAATTCCCAGCCCTTCAATTTTTTTCCTTTCTCTCCCTTCCTTCTCTTTCTGCCTTGCCTCCTTTCTTCCTCCCCGTCTTTCCTCCCTCCCATGAGACCTGCTTGTTTTTTAGAGGGTATGGCTAGTTTGAGGGTGATGGGTTTCAAGCATCATCCACTAACCCACTTTTTTTTGTGGGGGAGAGCTGTTACTGGAGCTTGACCTCAGGGCCAGGCCATTGGCTCTTGGACAGTTCACTCAAGGCTAGCACTTTACCACTTGATCCACAACTCCACTTCCAGCTTTCTTTTTCTCGTAGTTAATTGGTGATAAGAGTCAGACTTCTGCCAGAGCTGAGTAGCAAGGATTACAGGTGTAAGCTACCAGTACCTAGCCAGAGACAGTCTTACTCTGGAGAGCCTTACTCCACAGTCTTGGAGGAAACAGCCTGAAAGGTAGCCTTGAGCAAAGTAAAATTAGACTATTCTAAGTTACTCCAATTTGTTCATTGCTCATTCATCCTCATAAGGTTCCTTTTGTATCAAGTAAATAGGCCTTCCTGCTTGCCACATTCAGCCCTCAGGGCTTCATATGCCAGAGAATCTCAAATCACCTTTCAGAAATGATTTAGGAGAGAAGAGGCCAACCCAGCCATTATATGATCTCCTCCCTTCCCTCTGTTTGAGTTGGGAAGAAGCCAATCAGATGCACTGGATCAGGGTGTCCCTGTCAAAGAGACAGCAGACTATTTGTCCTCTCTAGTGAGAGCAGTTCTTGAGGGAGGGAAAGACTTACAAACAGGAAGCTAGCCAATCTAACCCCAGAAAAATATAGTTGGTGTGGGTCCTTGTTATTGGGTATGGCCCAAGTGAAAAACCTGGGATTTATCAAACTTGGTCATGAAGAGGGACAGAGGAAAACTGGGGATAAAGCAGAAAAATGTTCAGATTTGACTTAACGGTATTTGATACAAACCATCTCTCTCCCATCTCCTTCATTCAGTCAATGCTGCAATCCAGTACATTCTGAGCACCTCTCCACACCTCATTGAGATGGTTTATAATTCTAAAATTCAAAGCTCTGATGTAGAGAAGAGAAAATGGTTAAGGAGTTTAAAGCTCTAAATTTTGTGTTGTTGTCTTTTTATGTTTATTTTTGGCAGTTTTGGAGAATAAATCCAGGGCTTTTTGCATTCTAGGTAAGCATCTACCACTTGAACTATGCCATCAGCCCTTTTATGTTTTTGAGACAGTCTCCCTGCTACCTTTGTCAGATTGGTCTTGAATTTGAGATCCTTCTGTTTCCACCTCCAGGGTAGCTGAGATTACAGATGAGTACTACAAAGTCCAACCTTCCACACATTTTTAAATGACTACTTATGGGGACAAATGAGAAGTCAATCTGTGTTGGTAGCAAACAAAAACTTGGGATTATTCTGAATTGTTAAGAATGTTCTAGGGCTGGGAGATTGGCCTAGAGTGCTTGCCTAACATGCATGAAGACCCAGATTTGATTCCTTGGTACCACATACATAGAAAAAGCCAGAAGTGATGCTGTGGCTCAAGTGGCAGAGCTCTAGCCTTAAGGAAAGCCCAAGGACAGTGTTCAGGCCTTGAATTCAAGCCCTGGGACTAGAAAAAAAAAATGTTCCATGTCTAGATGTAAATCACCTGCATATTTGGTGTATACACAGGATTAAAAAAATCATTGAAGCCAGGTGCGGTGGCTCATACCTGTAATCCTAGCTACTAAGGGGGCTGAGATCCAATGATGGTAGTTTCAAGCCAGCCCCAGGAAGGGAAGTCTGTGAGACTCTCATATCCAATTAATCACCAAAAACTTGCAAGTGGCACCGTGGCTCAAAGTGGTAGAGTGATAGCCTTGAGCAAAAGAGCTCAGGCACAGTGCCTAGGCCATGAGTTCAAACCCTGTGACTGACCCCCAAAATATCATTAGCTGGGCACGGTGGCTCATGCCTATCAATCCTAGCTACTCAGGAGGCTGAGATCTGAGGATAGAGGTTCAAAGCCAGCCAGGCCAGTAAAGTCTGTGAGACTTATCTCCAGTTAAGGACTAGAAAACCAAAAGTGGCGCTGTGGCTCAAGGGGTAGGGCAGTAGCCTTGAGCTGAAGAGCTCAGGGACAACACCCAGGCACAGAGTCCAAGCCCCAGGACCAACCAAAAAAAAAAAAAAAGAATAAGAAGAAAAAAATTCATTGAGTTATGTACACAAGTCAAGCTAGCAAGAAAGACTTTAGAGAAAGTGAATTTCTTTGCAAGGGAGTGAGTCTGTTCAAGGAAGAGGCAGGAAACTAGAGAGCAAATAAGATCACCAATCTGGGGCTGGGAGTTTTGCCTAGTGGTAGAGTGCTTGCCTAGCAGGCATGAATACCCAGGTTCAATTCCTCAGTACCACATACACCAAAAAAAGCCAGAAGTGGTGCTGAGGCTCAAGTGGTAGAGCTCTAGCCTTGAGAAAGTCCAAGAACAGTGCTCAGGCCCTGAGCTCAAGCCCAGGACTGGCAAAAAAAAAAAAAAAACACCAATCTTTTAGAACCTTTCAAAGTCCCTCCATCCTCAGAAATCTCCATGTCCCTTCCCTGAGGACAATTTCCATCTTTCCTATAACAGAAGCAGCCATTCCCTCTGCCCTCCACGAAGCCAGACCATTCTCTTGGCCTCACAAAACTCTTTAAGAGTCTTACAGTTTGGAGGGGGGCTCCATTTCAACCTTCCTGCCATCTGTTCTCTCCCCTTCCTCCCATTTTCTTTCCCTTGGTTGTCCATTCCTGCCCTGCGCCCACCCTCCCCCCATCTTTTTCCGGTGGTATGTGCCAGCCTGTCCTGCATCCCACATCCCCAGCTGTTGACATTTCATTGCCATTACCCACAAGATAAAGAAAGGGGCCCTGTTATTCAACAATAGGAGAAAAAAACAGAGACAATGGGAAATTGTGCTTCCGATGGGGAGGGGACAGAGAAGGAAAGACAGACAGACAGGCGGACAGAGGGGATGGGCAGAAGGGGTCAGGTTCCTTGAGGCAACTGGAAGTTCTGAAATTCTCCACCTTGTGAGCCTCTTCCCAACGGCAATGCGCATCCAGGCACCGGAAGTCAGAGGTGAGGACCTTATTGGGGGGCAGGAGAGACACAGGTGCCCCTGAGATGAGGGCCCACATGGAAATGTAAAGGTCGTTGGAGTTTGGCAGCTGTGGATCTTTAGCCACTTTCATATAGCTTATTGCCATCTTCATTGCTGTCCCTCTCATACTGAACAACCAATCCACTCCGCTTCCATCTAAGAGAATCCAGAAGCCATAGGCACCTGCTTTCTGCTCTCTTCTAGGGGACCAGTCCTGGGCCACCTCCCTCCTTTTCTCCATTTCCTTCATGGCTCCCCTCACATTCCCTCTTGGTCCCAGGACACTGAACTCTACAGATAAAAATCACAGGGCTGAATATGGGTCTGGCTTAGTGGCTTGATAATGGGGATGGGGAGAGGCCACAGATCTTGATACCTAGCTACATTGCTAGACACAGGAAAGCTATAAAAGGAGCAATCACATTGACCAAGTGCTCAAGACTCAGGGATTAAGGTGCTTTTAACTCCCAGGAATTCAGAAAACATCTTTACCAGGAACCTCTTCCTTAAGCAAGACAGAAAGCTGCTAAATATTGCTCCCTTCATCCCTGGAAAGAGACCAGCTTCTAAAAGGTAGGTGACAGAGCTGCTGGTTACTGTGTCATTTTCTGTAAGGGCTCTGAGGATGGTATTTGTGTACCTGTTTTGAAATAGTCATTTAAATTAGTCATTGAGTTTCAGCCTGTGAGATCTGGGCTCATATCTCAGTAGATCCTGCCTTTTCACTAGGTGTATGACTAAGACAAAGTCTCCTGAAATGTGTGGGCCTTTGTTTCAGGATGTCACAAAGGATTTATTAGTTCCTACTTCACAGGAAGGCTAGGAAGAGTAAATATACTAGATTTAATGCAGGGCAGCAGGGCTTATGCCTTTAATTCTTGCTAATCAGGAGGTTGAAATCTGAAGATCAAGGTTTGAAAGCAGGCTGGGAATATGGCTGAATGGCAGAGTACTTGCCTGGCATGCATAAAGCCCTGGGTTTGATTCCTCAGTACCACATACACAGAAAAAGTCAGAAGTGGCACTATAGCTTAAGTGGTAGAGTGCTATCCTGTGCAAAAGAAGCTCAGGGACAATATCCAGGCCTTGAGTTAACCCCCATGACCAGCAAAAAAAAAAAAAAGTTTGAAGGCAGCCCAGACTAACTAGAGAGATTGATATCTCCAACTAACCAGCAAATGGTTGTAAAGTGGAGCTCAAGTGAAATGCAGCCTTGAGTGGAAAAATCTTAGCAAGAGCTTCAGGCCCTGAGTTCTAGCCCCACTATGGACACACACAAAAGAATGCTCAGAGCAGTGTCCAGTACATTCAAACACGTTCATGCTTGCTGTCATTGTGGTTGGTCCCTGACTCAATCTCAGCCCTCATGATCACTTTTATTTATGACGTTTTCCAGTAAAGAAGTACTTCGCTCTCATGATATCTCCTAGGCACTTTCCTTTTAACCACTGGAAAGTTCTGTTACCTAGCTCCTGTTTCTCCTATTGCAAGATGAAGCTCAGCTCCTTAGATTTCTGTCTACTCTATAGAGAAGTTTCTTTCTCCCAGTACTCTTTGTCTTCTCCCATAATGCTTCAATATGAGTTCCTTCATAAAGATGAACACACATTAGCTCCTGTTGTGTGCTAGGAACTATGCTAGATCTAGAGATAACAGCTAACACAGACCTAGCACTTGGTCTGCATTATCTTAAGTGTTTTATATGTATACTGTTAGTTTAATTCTTGCAGCTACTCAGTGCAGGCAGCATGCCATTATACACATTTTACTGATGAGGAGAGAAATGTTAAGTGACTTGTTCAAATTCATACAATTTGTACGTGGAGGGATGGGATATGAAGAATAAACTGGCTTAAGGGGTTTTTCAGTCCAATATTTTTAAAAGTCAAGATGATAATACAGTAAAATAGGGAGGGGAATCAACTGCCAGAATAGATTATTGCCCTTGAAACTTGTGTGTGTGTGTGTGTGTGTGTGTGTGTGTGTGTGTGTGTGTGTGTGTGTGTGTGTGTGTGTGTGTGTGTGTGTTGGTGCTTGAATTCCAGGTCTGAGTGCTGTAGCTGTGCTTCTTCACTCAAGGCTAGCACTCTATCACTCGAGCCACAGCTCAACTTCCAGCTTCTTTGATATTTATTTAAAGATAAATTTAACCAGGGCTGGCTTTGAACTGAAACGTTTGGAGCTCAGCTTCCTGATTAGCTAGGATTACAAGCGCCTACCTTGAAATACTTTCCAGAAATAGCTTTATGGTTCATACTTTATAATTTCTAGAATATCTCAATAATATAGTCTGCATGGGTTACTTTCAAAATTCAGTTTGCATGTCCAAAAAAGAACTTCTAAGGGGGAAAAGCAGTCCCCCGGTCCAGTCTAGTAGACCACAGTGCATTACATGGTGGCAAACAGAGACGAGGAATGGTTTCCCAGAGGAGGTGAGAGTAAAGCCCACTCTTGTGAACAGAAAGTGAGCTTGCCCTTGGACGGTTTGGGAGACCTGTCATCAGTCTTCCCCTTCTGGAGCCCAGGGCAGAGTGAGGTGGGGAGGGGCGACATGGGGTTGTTGACTGTGTGGGGGGAGAGACTGGACCAGTGGTGCTTTGAAAGCTGTGGTTAGGAGGTTGGATTGGATTCTTAGGGCCCTGAGGAGGTACTGTTTCTGGCTTTGGGATGGAGAAAGGGTATTGGGGGAACACTCAGACAGGAAATGACAGTGACATTGTGATGGCAGTCCTGGGAGGTAACACCTGGGGTGAGATAACTGTAGGGAGAGGAGTAGATAAATCACCATCTAGTAGTTGAGGGCATTTAGTGCAGAGGGGCTGAGGTTATTCATTACTTCCTCTCCGCACCTTTACCTTCTGTTCTCACCAGGCCATTTTCCTGACCCTTTGACTATAAGTTGGACAGATTTCTCTAGAAATCCTCAACTTTGCTCTTTCCTCATCTCTCTTATTCATTTGATTTTAAGGAGTGCCCATTCTTTGTACCCTGCAGACAGTGCTGGCTGACTCTGCATGATGCTAGGCTCACTCACGCTATCTGCACCCTGCCGCTTTCTTCTCCCTTGGGTCTTAACTATCTTCCACACAGCCCTGGGAAACCCAGGTAAGAGCCCAGCCCGATTCAGAACCTGGAGCCTACTAGGGAAGAGGCTCCAACAGTGGGGACAGCTGTTGGTGGTATACTGGGAAGGAGAGCCTGTACTGAGTGGAAGGAGAAGTTTGGGGGAGCCAAGAGGGGAAGTGGAGGTGTGCCAGTCTTGAGCCAAAAAGCCAAGTGTTAGTTGAAGGCCTTGAGTTCAAGCCCCAGCTGGTACATAAACCAAACCAAAACAAAATAGCTGGAAATGGAAATGTGGCTCAAGTAGTGGAGTGCTGGCTTTGAGCAAAAAAGGCTCAGGGACAGGGCCTGGCTCTGAGTTCAAATCCCAGGACCAGCACATACACACAAGCAGCTAGGGGAGCAAGATCTGGGTGGGCACGCGGGGGCAGTGAAGATCTGGGGGTTCCTGCCACTGTGGCCCCTCTGCTCAGCACCCCACCCGGGCCCCCACTACCTCCTGTCCCCCATCCACGAGGTCATTCACTCTCGTCGTGGGGCCACGGCCACGCTGCCCTGCGTCCTGGGCGCCTCGCCTCCCAGCTACAAGGTGCGCTGGAGCAAAGTAGAGCCCGGGGAGCTCCGGGAAACGCTGATCCTCATCACCAACGGCCTGCACGCCCGCGGCTATGGGCCTCTGGGAGGTCGCGCCAGGATGCGCAGGGGGCACCGGCTGGATGCCTCCCTGGTGATCGCCGGCGTGCGCCTGGAAGATGAGGGCCGGTACCGCTGCGAGCTCGTCAACGGCATCGAGGACGAGAGCGTGGCGCTGAGCCTGCGCCTGGAGGGTGAGCCCGGCCGCGCCGGTCCCCAAGCCCTCCCGGGCCTGGCTCCTTCCCCGCCCCGCCCCGCCCGCGCGCGCCTGCGCTTACACCCGTCCCCAAACTCGCCCCGGCCCCGGCCCCGCTGCGCCCGCGCCCCTCCCCAAGCTCCCCGCCGTCCCGCAGGCGTGGTGTTCCCCTACCAGCCCAGCCGGGGCCGGTATCACTTCAACTACTTCGAGGCGAAGCAAGCTTGCGAGGAGCAGGACGGACGCCTGGCCACCTACGGCCAGCTGTACCAGGGTGAGCGGCCCAGCCCCGGGAGCCCCAGCCCGCGTGCCGCGGGGAAGCTTGAGGCCGGGTCCTCAGCCGCCGCTCTCCCGCCCGCCTCCTCCGGCTCCCTCCCGCAGCATGGACGGACGGGCTGGACTGGTGCAACGCGGGCTGGCTGCTGGACGGCTCCGTGCGCTACCCGGTGCTCACGGCGCGCGCTCCGTGCGGCGGCCGAGGGCGGCCCGGCATCCGCAGCTACGGACCCCGCGACCGCAGGCGGGACCGCTACGACGCCTTCTGCTTCACCTCCGCGCTGGCCGGTGAGCCAAGACCTGGGCTGGGGGCTCGTCTTAAAAGTAGGGGAGGAGGTGGAGAGGGAGTCTGGGAGGGGGGCGAGAGATGGGGGCCGACTCGCCGGTCTCTCCCAAAGCACCGCCCTCTCTCTTCCCTCAGTCGGTCCTGGGGCTTGAACTCAGTACCCGACACTTTCGCTTTTGGGCTGGTGCTCTACCACCTGAGCCACGCCTCGAACCCCTGCCATCGCCCCTTCTATCCGTCCACCCACCTGCTACCCAAACCCACGTGCACCCCATTGCCTCGTCCTTCCCACGCCGCCGCCGCCCAAGCTCAGCCCGGTGCTCCGCGATCCCCGCTCCCCTCCTCCCGCGGCTGCCCCTCTCTGGTCTCGGCCCTCAGGGGCGCGCTCGGGTCGTCTCTAGGCCAAGTGTTCTTCGTGCCCGGGCGGCTGACGCTTCCTGAAGCCCACGACGCGTGCCGTCGGCGAGGAGCCGCGGTGGCCAAGGTCGGGCACCTGTACGCCGCCTGGAAGTTCTCTGGCCTGGACCAGTGCGACGGGGGGTGGCTGGCGGACGGCAGCGTGCGCTTCCCCATCACCACGCCGCGGCCGCGCTGCGGGGGCCTCCCGGACCCCGGGGTGCGCAGCTTCGGCTTCCCGCAGCCTCAGCAGGCCGCCTACGGGACCTACTGTTACGCCGAGAAGTAGGGGGCCGCCGTACCCCCTCCAGCGCGCCAGACAAACCTCGGGAGTTGCGGTGGTGGTGGTGGTGGGGTCGTCTCTGGGGATCCCAGATTGGCCTCCCCAGCGGCGGCTGCGCGCCGCGGACCCCTGCGGGCCCCGCGCAGGAGGAGCGGCGCGCGCGGGACCTGTGGAACATCCGGGAGCATGAACTGACCTCGGTGGACAGCAATAAACAACGTGAGGCCCTTTTGTGTTGGTTGCTTTGTTGGTGGTTGGCTTGGGGCGGTTCTGGGATTTGAAAAGGCGGGCGGCCGGCGCGCGAGCCCGCGCTGGAGAATCCGGGTTGTGGTTGCGCCGGGCGCCACGCGGGGGCGCCGCAGCCCTCCTGTGAGTGCTCTAGTTCACGCATGCCCAGAACGCTCCACAGCTTCCCGCCCTGCCTGCAGCGTGAGCCCTGCCTAACACCTATGCCACAGCTCTAAACGTTTTAAAAGACAGGTGTGGTGGCGCCGGGAGCTCCTGCTTACTCAGGAGGTTGTGATCCGAGGATCACAGTTCAAAGCCAGTGTGGGCAGGAAAACCCCTGAGACTACTGTCAACAAATTATCAAAAAAAGTCAGAAATGGAAATATGCCTCAAGTGGTAGAGCACTAGCCTTGAGTAAAAGAAGCTCAGGGACAGAGGTCAAGCCCCAGAACTGGGGGGGAAATGTGCCAAGTGAGAGTTTAAAGCCCTGAGTCCAACCCCCAATACCCACCCAAAACCAAACCAAACAAAAACCACATAACACTGGGCATGTAGATCACTCTGCATTCATAAAACACTTTCTCCAATAATAAACTAGAGGCCATGAGTTTGGCCTAGTGGTAGAGTGCTTGCCAGCGCGCTTGAGGACCTGGGTTCAATTCCTCTGTATCACATATATAGAAAAGCTGGAAGTAGTGCTGTGGTTTTAGTGGTAGAGCACTGGACAGTGCTCAGGCCCTGAGTTCAGTCCCCAGGACTGGCCAAAAAAAAAAAATTAAACTAGGGCCAAAAAAATGTGGCTTAATAGTAGAGTACTTACCTAGTGTGCATGAAGCCCTGGGTTTGATTCCTCAGGAAAAGCCGGAAGTGGTGCTGTGACTAAAGTGGTAGAGTGCAAGCCTTGAGCAAAAGAAGCTTAGTGACAGTGCCCTGGCCTGTAGTTCAAGCCCCAGAACTGGAAAAAACAAACAAGAACAACAGCAAAACAACTAACCTAGCTTAGTTTTGTAAACATTTCTACACTTAGCTTGAAATGTATTATACAGCTGTTCAGAATTTTTTTTTTTGGACAGAAAGCCACTTCCAGCTTTTCCTGTGTATATGGTAGTGAAGAATCAAACTCAGGGCTTTGTAGGCAAGCACTCTACCACTAGGCTACACTCTCTGCCCATTCTATTTAATTTACTTGTTTTTAACTTTTATGTTTTGTTAAAACTGAAGGCACAACCACATTAGCTGAGGCCAGTGCCGGGTCAGAATCATCAATGTGGCTGTGCCCACTGCCACATCTTGCCCACTAAAGGTCTTCAGGGCATCAGCATGAATGGGGTGTCATCTTCTGTGATGACAATGGCTTTTTGTGGATCCTTCCAGAAGGAGCTCCCTGAGTTCTTCCTGGGGAGAAATTGTCCCTTTCAGAAACATTTCCAGGGTAGTTTGCTTGATTTGTTTCAATAATAATAATAATAACTTTTGTGGTTAGACATGGTGGTACACACCTGTAATCCCAGCATTTGGGAGGCCGAGGAAAAAAGGATCAAGAGTGTAAGGCTTACCTAAGAGCTACACAGTGAACCCTGTCTCAGAAAACGACTTTCTGCCTGTAAACAGATAATGCCCTGTGAATGTTCCTCTCTGTTAATGGAAACCTTGTGTGTTGAGCCCAAGTTTTCCAATAATTTAAGTGGTTTGCTGAGGTTTGCAAAAGCCAAACAATTCAGTGGGAACTTTCTCTTTTTTCAGTCATGGGGTTTGAACTCAAGGTCTGGGCCCTGTCCCTGAGCTCTTTTTAGCTAGGGCTAGTGCTTTACCATTTTGAGCCCCATCACCACTTCCAGTTTTTAAGTGGTTAATTGGAGATGAGACTTGTAGGGATGTATCTCCCGGGGCTGGCTTTTAGCTACAATACTCATATCTCAGCTTCCCAAGTAGCTAGAATTTTAGGCATGGGCCACAGGTACCTGGCTGTGCCTCCCTCCCCTCCCTCCCTCCCTCCCTCCCTTCCTTCCTTCCTTCCTTCCTTCCTTCCTTCCTTCCTTCCTTCCTTCCTTCTTTCCTTCCTTCTTTAGTTCTGCAGTGCATGGCCTAGTGTGAATTTTAGCTGGGAGGGGGCATTCTTTTTCTTCTGCAGTTTTCTTCTTTTCCCTCTCTGCAGTTATGCCTATACTAAGCAATAGGCGCTTTGAGGGGTATATTATAGTCTTAAAGGGACCATCATTTTATATATGGTCTGGCCTTGAGACCAAGAGGTTGTTATGCAATGTGTGACTCTATATTTGCTGTTTAGGCACTCTACCTACCTTATAAAAAGCCTGGTCTAGCGGATAGTAATGACTAGGCAAAGGGTATGAATGTTCCACTGATACACGTGTGCTAACGCTGCCTTTCAAGACAATAAGTGCTAAATCATTGTGTTCTAATTGCTTGAAAGAATTCATCTCCTCCAGGCACTAGTGGCTCTTGTCTGTAGTCCTAGCTACTCAGGAGGTTGAGATCTAAAGATTGCAGCTGGGAGCCAGCCCATGACTCTTATCTCCAATTAACCACTCAAAAACCGAAGTGGTGCTGTGGCTCAAGTGGTAGAGCACTAGTCCTGAGCACAAAGAGGCTCAAGGACATCGCCCAGGCCCTGAGTTCAAGTTTCACAACTGACAATCAATCAATCAATCAATCAATCAATAAAGCTGGGCAAGGTGGCTCATGTCTGTAATCCTAGCTATTCAGGAGGCTGAGATCTGAGGATAGAGGTTCAAAGCCAGCCCAGGCACTAAAGACGGTGAGACTTTTATCTAGAGTTAACATTACAAAACCAAAAATGGGGCTGTGACTCAAGGAATAGGGTGGTAGCCTTGAGCTGAAGAGCTCAAGAGTCCAAGCCCCACAACCAAAAAAAAAGCTCCAACTGAGAAAAAAATACCCATCCCTCAAATTCATAATTCATTCTCCAGAACCAATGCCATGTTCTACCCATCCACAGGGGGCAGGAGAGAGCAATGCTACTTCGACCTAGAAGCAGTAGCATTGAAGCTATTAGAGGACCAGTACCAGGGGCCCACCACAAGCTTAAGGAAGGGGAGTTTAGATCTTGGGACATATTTGCCACCATCTACCTCCTCCTGGGATTCCTAAATTCTGGGCTGTGATAAAGTTACAGCCCTAGAAAGCCCAACTACAGAGGTCAAACAGCAGGGAGTTGTCTTTTCTTCAACAGGACACTGTCAGCCCTGGTTAGGAGACCAAAAGGAGCTAGAGACTTATTCCAGAACCAGGGGACTAAGGATTTTGAGTTCAAGCTCAACTAAGTTCAACTAAGTACATAGCATGACCCTGCCAAAACAACAACAACAACTAACAAACAAAAAACATGGTGGGAGGGAGGGCACAGAGACAGAAAGAGAAAATATTAGAAGGGGCCATTAGGCCAGGTATGGTGGCTCACACCTGTAATCCTAGCTACTCAGGATTGTGGTTCAAAGCCGGCCCGGGCATTAAAGAACATGAGACTCTTATCTCCAGTTAATCACTAAAAAACGAAGTGGGGCTATGGCTCAAGAGGTAAGGCAATAGCCTTGAGCTAAAGAGCTCAGGGACAGCACCCAGGCCCAGAGTTCAAGCCCAATGATGAGAGAGAGAGAGAGAGAGGGAGGGAGGGAGGGAGGGAGGGAGGGAGGGAGGGAGAGAGAGAGAGAGAGAGAGAGAGAGAGAGAGAGAGAGAGAGAGAGAGAGAGAGAGAGAGAGAGAGAGAGAGAGAGAAGCAGGGCTGGTAGTTTAGCCTAGTGGTAGAGTGCTTGCCTACCATGTACAAGGACCCGGGTGTGATTCCTCGGTACTACATACATAGAAAAAAGCCAGAAATAGTACTGTGGCTCAAGTGGTAGAGCTCTAGCTTTGAGGAAAGCCCAATGACAAGTACTCAGGCCCTGAGTTCAAGGCCCAGGACTGGAAAAAAGAAAGAAAAAACAAAAACAGAATTGAGATGATGAAGAGCCATATAACCTGCAAGCAGGCTTCCTGAGCTATGCACAGCTTTGTCTCCAGCTCCTTAATCTTCTTCTAAAGCATAAGGTTCATTTTTGTGTTGGGACAATGGCTGAATATAAACTAAGATGCTGCTTTCTCAAGCCACTGTATCACTTAATCACCTTTTGCCTTCTCTACTTTTTTCCTAATATACATCTATATCATTTATTTTAATACATTTGAGTCTTACTTAAAGTATTTTATTGTCAGGTTCAAGAATCAAGATTGATTCATTGAATTAAAATGTTGTAAAAGAAAAAAGAAAGAAAGAAAAGAAATGGCCATCAGATGACTCAGTGGTAGAGCCCATTCATTGGAAAGGCTCTGGGTTCCAGTAGGGCAAAATAAACAAACATACAAATGACTATGCGAGGAGCTTCTATTTCTGAAAAGTTCAATTTTACTTACCTATAGAAACATACCATTAATTTTTTTCTCTCATCAGTTGTGGGGCTTGAACTTGGAGTCTGAGCTCTTTGATCAAGGTTAGTACTCTACCACTTTGAGCCACAGTACTACTGGTTTTCTAGTAGTTAATTGGAAATAAGAGTCTCACAGATTTTCTTGCCTGGGCTGGCTTTGAAACACAATCTTAAGATCTTAGCATCCTATGTAGCTAGGATTACAGGAGTGAACCACCAGTACCAAGCCCATTATTTTTTTTTATTAAAGAATTTATTAACATTGATTTTTTTGCATTTTTTATTGTAATTAGTAAAAGGGTTACATGATATTTGCCAGATAGAAGGTGCATTAATTCGCATACATTGATACCCTTTCACATGTCTTGGTACCCATTTCCCTCCCCCCCACCCCCCACCCTAACATTGATTTTTATATCATATTTCAAATGACATATTTAACAAACAAATATTCAAGAAAGGAATCTCTATATAATCACTGGCACTCAGATTTTAGAACATAATTAAAATTAAGCTGAGGGTTTGTCATAGATACATATCTATTAATTCTTATCACAGCCCTGCATATTGTTAATTTTGTAACTGCATAGTATTATTACTTTATTATTGTTATTTTTACTTTTTTATTGCAGCCCTTGATTTCTGTAATCAGCAATTACCTCCTCCGTTACCCATTGTGTAGGCTCATGGGACTTTCTCAATGGAAAATCTAGACTTTCATGTTATAGCCTCCTCTCATTTTACCACATCGCCTGTTCACAAAATAATCATGATCAAATCTCTCTGTCAATATATTTTCTTCCCTCCCTCACTACTTCTCTCCCTCTCTCCTTTCTTCCTTTCTTTCCTTTTGTGTGTGTGCCAGTACTGCATTTAAACTTAAGGTCTTACTCTCTTGCTTAGCTTTTTCACTCACGGTTGGCACTCTACCACTTGAGTCACAACTCCACTTCCAACTCATTGCTGATTAGAGATAAAAGTCTCTCAGATTTCTTTGCCTAGGATGGTTTCTAATCTGAATCCCCAGATCTCAGCCTCCTGAGCAGCTAGTTTTAGATATGCTAGCTTTAGATGCTCTGTGAAGTGCCTGTTTCAATGTGCCACCAAGCTGGCAGCTTGGAGGTGATGTGATACTCGGGCTGATGGTGCCCTGGGCATGTGTCCACAGCCACAGTTCATTCACTGCAGAGTGGAACCTCTTGCATAACAGTAATACTCGGTGGGATCTCAAAGATAAGTTGTTTTATTACTGTCCTGGGATATTGGTGTTGGCTAGGGCACTTGGTGAGGACAGCTGACTCCACGTCCAGAATATGCACTGATCTCAGCAAGGACATTCTGGCCCTCCCTCTACATTAAAAGAGGTGTCCTTTATGGATGGGACCATGTGGCCCTCCTGGTCTCTGTCTCCACAACTGACAGGCCGAACATTAAGCCGTAGAGGAGTAGGCTCAGCTGTGATGACAGGCAGCTGGGGTGGCAGCCCTGGTTCAGTCTCCAAGCTACTGCTCCAGCTACTCCGTTTGTGGCCTGTTGTGCACATTGGCCTGGAGGAGAACAAAGGCTGGCTGTCATCCATAGAGTCCTTCTGTCCCCTGAGCTGTTCAATGCCTCTTCTGCAGTGAATATTCTGTGCTGACATAAGGCATAAAGATCTGTACTCCTTACAGCCATTCCCAGAGGCCATCCCATTTACCTCAGACTTCCTTATCTTCACTCTTCTCATCTTGCTCTTTTCTGGCCCCAATTAACCAGCCAGTACAGTGCTCAGACTGCTTGTATTTATTCTTTCTCACGTTGCAGAGGAGCTAGTCTCTGGATGACCTGAAGCCTCCTCATTCTGTGTGTGTGCGTGTGTGTGTGTGTGTGTGTGCACGCGCGCGCGCATGCACACCACAGAGAGAGGTTCCTTGGGGGCTAGGCTAATGTGCTAGCACTACTTGTCCATGTGCTGTGCATCTGTTCACACTTCATCACAGCGAACCCTTTTGGATAGCTGCTGTGTCATGTGTCCTCATGATGGGGTGGCTCTAAAAATTCCCAAGGGCAAAGGAAACTGGGAAGAGAATCCAACAAAGGTGCAGAACAAGCTTATGGTTGTGGGCTGAAGAACTAGAATCCGCAGGGCATCTGGGAGTTGGTGGAGCACCAGCTCCAGACTTTCCCCACCTGAGAAGGTGGAGGGATGAATTTAGCAACACCCCCAGCTGACCCAGGGAGGGCTGTTTCTGGGGGCATACCCCCCCCTCCCTGGTAAGGTCCCGTGCTTCCTGACTCACTGCACTTAGGCTTTGCCTGCCTCTGCAGACAGACCATCCTCAGGCTGCAGGTACCTTTGTATGGGTTGAGGTGAATACTGAAGAGTTATGGAACCAAGAAGATCTGCTCAACTCCATTAATTGTGTGTGTATGTGTGTGTGTGTGTGTGCATGCACACACACACGCATACACGCATGTGCTCGTGCCTGCACACACGCACATGCATGCATGTATATGCCAGTACTGGGGTTTGAACTCAGGTTCTCATTTTCTTGCTCTTTCACACAAGGCTGGCGCTCTGCCACTTGGGCTGCACCTCTACTTTCAGCTTTTTGGTGGTTAATTGGAGATAAGAATCCTAAGGACTTTTCTGCCCAAGCTAGCTTTGAACCTTGAGTATCTGAATTTCAGCCTTCTGAGTAGCTAGGATTATCACAGGTATGAGCCACTTGCATCTGGCTAGTTCATAACAGCCAAATGCTTCTCTTTTCTTCTTTCTAGTTAAAAAAATGTATTTTAATTATATGACATTCACACAGTTCCAATATCAGAACTGATGGCTCACAGTTGTAATCCTAGCTACTCAGAAGGGTGAGATTTGAGAATCATGGTTCAAAGCCAGTGCAGGCAGGATAGTTTCTGAGATTATTTAATTAGCCAGCAAAAAGCTAGCTAATGAGTTTGAGTTGTGACTCAAATGGTAAGAGTGCTAGCCTTGAGTGATAAAGCTAAGAGACTATGCCCAAGCCCCGAATTCAAGCTCCAAGCAAACCAACAACTTTACCATGGAAAGAGGTGTTCGCTATCAGGGCAGGAGAGAGACTTCAGGTCACCTTGGGGCAGGAGTGAGGGCGACAGACTTTGCTCCAGAGGCAGATATGCATATTCAGGATCCAGGCCTGGGTTCGTTCAGTGGTTTTTTGTGGAGCATGCTGATTTTAGCCACAGGCCTGCCCTCCGTTGCCAGGATCTGAATGGCTGGGAGGGACAGCTGGCTTCCTGCTAATGCATCTCCTGTGGTGCTCAGCCTGTGGACCTGCTGCTGGCTCCCTGCTCCCTGCCTCTCACCCCCACACCACCATTGGCTGCAGAAGCCCCTGTGTTAACATACACAGACATTCTGCCCACCCTTGCCTGAGCTGGGGGTCCCATGCTTCCTGGCCTCTTTCAGAAGCTATCAAAGCCTGCATTCTCTGCAACACAGCTGTGCCAGCATCCAGCCCCATTCCCACATCCCTGTGGCATAGGACCCAGGTGCCTGTGCAGACTCGGCTGACCAGCCCCTCCCCCTTGGTGCGGTGTGTTCAAGAGTCTGGAAGTTCAGGGCCTCACCGTGGCCTCTGTGTCTGGAAACCTAACCAGGACTGGCTTAGGCCAATGTGAGATGGAGGCTTGGGCGGAAGGAACTTGGAGAGTTCTTCAGCTAGGGTCATTGCTGTGGCTTTGGCCGCATGGGGACTGTTGAAAGGTGTGAAGAGGCAGGAGATGGATTATTCTCCTCCAGAGAAACTGGGAAACTTCCCAGGGAGATGGTGGTGGGCTGGAGGGGCTGCGTGGCTGCCAGCTGGGCTATGATTGAAAGAGCCACCTTCTCTCTCCCTCCTCTTTTCCTTTTCTCCACCTCCTTTCTTTCCCCTGAGTTATTGGCTGGGGGAACCTGGAATGGACTCTATCCTGAGCAGCGGGGGGCAGGCCTTGTCTGTTCAGCCAAGGCAAGGCTGTGTGACTCCAGGACATCACTTCATCTCCTTGGGTCTGTTTCGTCATCCAGAAGATAGTGAAGGCTGCTGAGACATTTCCCCTGTCATCAGGACAGGAAGTTTTTTTGGAGAGCTTCTTGCCTTTCTTTCCAGATGGACCTTGTCTGTTCCCAGCTGTTTCCTGAGAGGTCCCTTTTCTGAACTCTGGAAGGCAGCCTGAAGGGTCTTGCCATGGGTGGAGATGCAAACCACTCACTAGAATTGGAAAGTAAGTCCTTGATTGGCATTTGCTAGGGCCAAGGGCAGGTTAGACTTCAATACAAATCTTCACAGCTAGAAAGGATTGAAAAGAAAAAAGTCCAGCCAGGTGCTGGTGGCTTATGTCTGTAATCCTACCTACTCGTGAGGCTAAGATAGATGAAGGTTTGAGGCCAGCCAGGACAGAAAAGTCCCTGCGAGACTCTTATCTCTAACCACTCAAAAACTAGGAAGAGTGCTGGGATTCAGAGTGCTAGTCTTAAACAACAAAGCTCAGGGACAGCACCCAGACCCTGAGTTCAAGCCCCATGACTGGAGAGAAAGGGGAGGTGTCCTTGGGGTGGGAATTACTCATTTTCTCTGCTTCCTGTCCTCTTTGCTACTCCCAAAAGAGTGAGACACTGAGCTCAGCCCCACCACCTGAGCAAGTGGCAAAGGAAAAGAAGCCAGCCAGTGGTCCAGGTGTGCCACTCTCCTGACCCAGAGCTGTTACTCAGCCCAGGGTCCAGAAGAGGGGGCATTCAGAGGAGCTAAGCTCCTGCTGCACACAGCCCATGGCAAGGCTGGATTGGGACCTGAGGCTGTGGAGCCCTTCAGGGCCTCAGCTGTTGGTTCTCACTACATCTGCTTTCCCAGTAGGAGACTGCCTCTTGGAACAGATTGTCTGCCACCAGCCTGGTCCTCACCCTGGTGCTGTGGGCCCTTGGTCAAGGTTGGACAAAACATGCACCTGCACACCTGTTCATGAGGGGAAGAGACAAGGAAGGTCACTGTCTCTGCCTTCTCAGGTCATCGCTAGGTTTCCCCAAAGCAAAAACTGTGGCTACATTCAAGCCACCATTGGGATTGAATTTCAGCCACTTGGTTGCCTAGCTAAGACTGACTGGCCTGGAGCCCTGTGGAGGTGGGTCCCACACAGCTGGTGGCATGATGGCAGGCAGGACACCGTGCCCATGCTGAGACCGACCTGGTGGGGGTACCTTTCAGCTTTGAGATGTACAACCTAAGTGGAGCAAAGACATAAGCCCCCCCCCAGGCACTGGGTCAGACATGGCTAAAGGGTCTTCCTAGATGGCCCCTCCCTACTGGCTGGCATCAGTTAATAGCTTAACAAAAGAAATAAACTGATTGGGCCAGGAGTTTGGCCTAGTGGTAGAGTGCTTGCCTAGTATGCACAAAGCCCTGGGTTTGATTCCTTGATACCACGTACATAGAAAGAGCCAGAGATGGTGCTGTGGCTCAAGTGGTAGAACGCTAGTCTTGAGAAAGCCCAAGGACAGTGTCCAGGCCTTGAGTTCAAGCCCCAGGACAGGTTGCTATGTTTGCATTTTGGACGCCCCACTTCACTGGTATCTTTTTGGGGATGCTGCTGGAGTTTCTGGGAATCGAAGGCCCCGTTCTCTACTCTTGGTGCCCTCCCTGGTATCTAGGAGAGAGGATTCAGGCATCTGGCTGGCTCCCCACCAACCCTCCCACGACTTAGCCTAGAGTCTCAGGAGGGAGGAGGAAAGTGAGGGGGAAGGACTGCAAGCCTGGGAAAGAAGAGAAGCGGAGGCTCTGGGTGGGTGGGGGTAAGGGCAGATCAGCATTGGTATTCTAGCTGCTGAGGAACCCTGATGGTTGGCCCACCCCTTGGCACCAGGCAGCAGCCTGATCTGGCCAGCTGGCTCTCTGGGCTCCCAGCAACGCCTGCACTATTCACATGGGTTTGCCTGAGCGGTGATGTCTGCTCATGGTGCCACTAGCGAACCCCCACCCCTTCCACCTCCTAGAGAGTCCTATTGCTCTGTGTAGCTCAGGTTTCTGGGGTCTCACCTCCTGGTCTACCTGCAAAGTCAGCTCCTCCTCTGTGCAGAGTGTGGGAGCACCACAGGAGGCAAAATCCAATCAGAGCCCTCCCCCCCCCAGGTGCTTGTGGTCATTTACATCTCTGCCTTGCTTCCAGAAAGGAACTTCTCATTTTGTGGAGTCGGGGATGGTGTCACTCTTTCCAGGAGCAAAGCCTCCCATTGCCCAGTGAGTGAATCCTTTCTCCTCCCCTTTTGCCCAATGGGAAGTCCCTACAGTGGTCTAACTTGCATTTCTCCAGCTGCAACATCATCCTCTAGCGTTCCCTCCCCGCCCCTTCTGCCCTCCCTTCCTACTCCAAGTCTTCTCATCCCCAGAACGATGTCCTACTTCGCTTGTCCTTGCCGCCACCGCCGGGAACGGACACGGAGAAGGCAGCCGGTCTTGTGACCGTGCGGAGCCCCCCACGTCCCGGCCAAGGGGCGGGGGCGGCCCGGGGGAAAAGGGCGGGGCAGGGGGGAAGAAAAGGGGTTTTGTGTGGCGCCCGGCCGGCCGGCGCCCTCTTCCGCGCGTCCTGCGGGCCGGGCCTGTCCACGCGCCCGCGCAGTCCCGCCGCAGTCCCGGCCCCAGCGGCAGGACCGGGACCGAGAGACCCGCAGAGGAGAGGCCCCTGCGGGAGGCGGCCGGCCAGCGGCAGGTGAGTCGGGGTTCCCCGAGCCTGTGCCTCGCAGCGCCCCGGCCACCCACCCCGGCCACCCGCGCGCCCCCCTCCCCGGACGCCCACCCCGGACACCCGCGCGCCCCCCTCCCCGGACGCCCCCCCTCCCCGGACGCCCACCCCGGGTACCCGAGCGCCCCCCCTCCCCGGACTCCCACCTTGGGTATCCGAGCGCCCCCCTCCCCGGACGCCTACCCCGGGGGTACCCGCGCGCCCCTCTCCCCGGACGCCCACCCGGGTACCCGTGAGCCCCTCGCCCCTCGCCCCGCCGGTGGAATGCCTCTTTGGTCCCCATACCTCCCCTTGCGCTCCGCTATCCCAGCCTCGTGTCGTCTTGGTCTTGTCGGGGCCGGGACAGGGGCTGCAGGGTCAGTCCCCATGTGGACGCGGGGAGCAGCCCCTCCTCCAGGACGTCTTGGTGGCTCTGGGACAGCCGCGGCCTGCCTGTGCTGAGGCTGGACTCCCAGCTCTATCACTCACTTGACCTTGGACAAGTTGGTTAACCTCGCTGTCTGGAGGAGAACCGAATAGTATTTTTCACCCCCACCCCCACCCCCCCAGTGTTGAGCTTGTTCTTGGGAGGTTCTTGGTAGGAGGCCTGGCTGGGGTTGGGTGGGGGTAGAGGAATGGTTAGTGTGTCCAGGACACTGCCAGGTAGAAGGCACCCCCCCTCCCGCCCTGATGCAGACTAGCTCTGCCCCATGGGCTTGACAGGAGGCAGGAGATTGGCATCCATTTGCAAGCACCACTGTGACCATACACCCCTTAAATTCCAGAAAATACTAGTCAGATGGGGGACTAGGGTTCCCAAGACCCGCCCTCCCCCTGGCAGTACCAGTGCCTGCGCCATGGCTGACTGCACATTGAAACCCCCATCCTGCCCAAGGCAGCCAACACTGAAGGGTCTACAGCAGCTCAGCTGGATGTTCCCAGAGTATTGCTAGTTGTGCTTCCAATAAATAGGACTATTTATGTGACTAATTATTCCTGCAGGCGCCAAGACCTCTCTGGTATTGTGTAGATTCCTTCACCCAGCCTCTAAGTGGACAGTAGCCCAGCTCTGGCTGGGAGTCCCTGTGAAGCAAGCCTAGAGCTAAGCTCAGGTCCTGTGGAACAGCACAGGACTGCCAGCTGGTGGGCCTTCCCCAGGAGACAGTGGGTGTTAGGTGCTTGTGGGCAGGTGCCCTGCAAACACACACACACACACGCACACACACACACACACACACACACACACACACACACACACACGCTCTATAAATTGGATTTGAGAAGGCTGTGAGGAGCGAGGTGCCAGGAGCTCACATCTACAATCCTAGTTACTCACTCAGGAGGCTAAGATCTGAGAATCCAGGTTCAAAGCCAGCCAGGGCAGGAAAGCCTGTGAGATTCTTATCTCCTGTTAACCACCAGAAACTGGGAAATGGAGCTGTGACACCAATAGTGGAGCACTAATCTTGAGCAGAAAAGGAGATAGCACTCAGTCCCTGAGTTCAATCTCCAGTTCTGACATTTAAAAAAAGAGGGGCTGGGAGTTTGGCCTAGTGGTAGAGTGCTTGCCTAGCATGTACAAAGACCCAGGTTGGATTCCTTGGCACCACATACATAGAAAAATGTCCAAAGTGGCACTGAGGCTCAAATGGTAGAGCTCTAGCTTTGAGAAAGTCCAAGGACAGGGCTCAGGCCTGAGCTCAAGCCTAGGACTGGGAAAAAATAGAGAGGGGGGGAAGGGAGAGGAGACAGACATCTGTGGTCAATTGGAACCATGAAGTAACCAGAGGAAAGTTCCTGAATATCTAGGAAAACATAGTAACTTGAAGCCAGGTGCCAGTGGCTCATGCCTGTAATACTAGCTACTAAGAAGGCTGAGATCTGAGGTTCATGATACAAAGCTGGGAGTAGCAGTTAGGTCTGTGAGACTCTTAACTCCCCCCCCCACCCAATTGTGGGGCTTGTAACTCTGGACCTGGGCACTGTCCCTGAGCTCCTGAGCTCTTCAGCTCAAGACTACCACCCTATCCCTGGACCTGAGCACTGTCCCTGAGCTCTTCAGCTCAAGGCTACCATCCTACCCTTGAGCCACAGTGCCACTTCCAGTTTTCTAGTGGTTAATTGGACATAGTCTCAAGGACTTTAGTGCTTAGGCTGGCTTTGAACCACAATCCTTAAATCTCAGCCTCTTGAGTAGCTAGGATTACAGGTGTGAGCCACACTGCCTGGCTCTTATTTCTTGTTAACTACCAAAAAAGCCAGAAATGCCAAAAAATGGAGCTGTGGCTCAAAGAGGTAGAGGACTACCCATGAGCACAAAAGCTCAGGGACAGTACCCAGGGTTTGAATTCAAACCCTAAGACAGGGACAAAAAAGAAATGAAAATGGAACATGTTACAAGGGCAGAGGTCCAGAGGCAGGAGCAGGAAACAGAACTGGACAGAGGGATGAGTGTGCCCTGCTTTGAGGAAGGGAAGAGCAGCAGAGAGAGATGGATGTGGTTGGGGGGAAAGGTGAGGACTGGAGCCTGTGCCACATGGCTTTCCCCAGAACTCTACTGCAGCTGAGGGCTGAGGCCCCAGTGGAACTGGGGAGGGAAGACAGCGCCCTGAGGAAAGGACAAGCATCTGGTCAGTGACTCCCACTTCAGAGATGAAGGGGCTGCTCCCCTCTTTCCAGGGCACCCAAGCCCTCTTCCCTAAATCCCCTGCTATCAGAACTGAGGTAAAAGGAATGGTCCAGAGTGTTGGCCCCAGAGTGGCTCCAACTATATGGGTTTCTGGGCCACCTGTCAGGGCTGGGGCCTGGCTATGGAGCAGCCTCAGCTCCAAGGCCCAGGAAGGCCCTGTGCAGTCCCTAACCCAGCACAGATGCTTTGGAAAACAAGTCCCCAGGTTTGGGTGGACACTGGCTGCTCTGAATGTCCTCACTTTGACCCAGGTGACAGTACTGTCCCAGCCTGTGCAGCACCCTCTGGCTTGGCCCCACCAACAGCCCCCTCCTCTCAAAGGTCAAAAAGCAGCCCTGAGCATCTGGCCCCCGCCCTCCTCTCCAATTTTGACTTGCCTTGGAGATTACAGCCATGAAGGGCAGGAAAGATCCGGGAAAAGAGGGAACTTTCCATTGGTTTAGGCTCAGGAAAGAGGGGATGGTATGAAGGCACCTGAGTGGGTAGAGAAGATGGAGGTCAAACAATGGGCCTAGGGTGGAGAGGGAAGCTAAGGGGAATATGCCTAATCTATAGGAAGTCTTCCTGGAAGTTTAACCATCTCTCTTGCTGCATCAGTGACCTGTTTTATGGCAGATTTGTGTTCCTATAGCTTACCAAGCCTAGCCTGCCCTTAAAGTTAATGTTAGCCATGAGCTCTGCAGCCTTGCCTGTTGAGGGTACTGGAGTCCCAGGGTTGGCCCTGTCCCTCTCTGTGAATCATTGTCCCTCTGTGTGTACATCACCTCCCTAGGAGAGTATAAGCACTTTGAGATCTTCAGAAGAATATTCTGGGTCCGAGAGCTTCTGATGCCAGAGGCAGAAAGTAGTGAGCCTTCTTATTCTCAGCCTTCCTTACTCCACCCCCAGCCCAGAGCTTTTACAAAAGGTGGACTGGGGGGAAGGGACAGACTGGAGAGAGGCCAGACTGGCAGAGACAGGGGCTTTGTCCCAGCTGGTTTGTGAGCCAGGAGATCCGGTGGGAAAGCCCGTGCCAGGCAGAAAAGAACTGCTGAGAGGAAGAAGGGAGGGGGTAGAGGATGCTGGAGCATGAGAGGAGAGCTTCCCTATAAGGAATGATGCGGGGGAAGGAGAGGAGGGGGTGGTCTGGGGAGAATCTGTGCGTTGCTTGGGTTCAGTCTAGGAGGCCCTCCTGGAGGAAGCCGAGTGGGGGCAGGGCAGTGTGGGGAAAGCTGGAGGACTACTATGGGAGAAGGAGGCTCTGGGTTGTAGGGAGGTGTCTGAAGAGAAATTCCATGGCCAGGAGACAAGGATTTGAAACAGGGGCAATGAACTTCCAGGTCTAGGATACCTGTGAACCCATGTAGGTGTGGCCTGTAGGAGTCCATCCTGAGTCTAATCCCATCTTTCCTCAAGTCTCTCCATCAGCCTGCAGCATGGCCCCACTACTTCTGTCCCTACTGATGACCCTGGCCCTAACGCAGGTCCCTGCAGCCTTAGCTGGTGTCCTGGAAGGGGACAGCTCAGGTAAGCAGGCCTTCTCGGGGCAGCAGGCTGTTGATGCTTTCTATCTCCCCCATCCCTCATCCTCCGGCCCTGTGCCAGAGGGGTCTCTCCTTCCACCTGAACCATGTATTTCCGGCCCAATGAAGGAGACAAATATGGGTGGCCTGTGTGGAAAGTCTGGGCTGGACCACTTGGGCGTAGTGGGACCCTCAAAGACAAGTGTTTTACGTAGCGTGGGGAGCAGCACGAGGTACGAGGCCCAGCAGTGGGATGACTGGAGCTAGGGGCAGAAAGGAGTGGAACTGGGGAAAGCCCAGAAAGAGACTTAAGAATACGTAATGGGCCAGGCTAGAGAACACGGGTGCCTTGGTTGGAGGACCCTGGGGTGAAGACTCTGCTGCGTACCAGACCAGGGAGAGTCTGGGGGGACCGGTCCTTAAGACAAATTGGGTTGGGCACGAAGAATCCATAAAGCTTGGATTGCAGGAGCCCTGGGGGCGGGGCTTGGTCCGGGGGCGGGGCCTGGACCTGGGGGCGGGGCTTGGGGCCGCGGCCTAGGCCAAGGTCTGCTGAATACCAGCCGGCTCGCTCCGCCTCGCCCCGCCCACAGAGGACCGCGCCTTCCGCGTGCGCACGGCGGGCGCCGCGCCCCTGCGAGGTGTGCTGGGCGGCGCCCTCACCATCCCGTGCCACGTCCACTACCTGCGGCCGCCGGCCAGCCGCCGGGCCGCGCCGGGCTCTCCGCGGGTCAAGTGGACCTTCCTGTCTGGAGGCCGGGAGGCGGAGGTGCTGGTGGCCCGGGGCCTGCGCGTCAAGGTGAACGAGGCCTACCGGTTCCGCGTGGCGCTGCCCGCCTACCCCGCATCGCTCACCGACGTCTCCCTGGTGCTGAGTGAGCTGCGGCCCAACGACTCCGGCATCTACCGCTGCGAGGTGCAGCATGGCATCGACGACGGCAGGGATGCGGTGGAGGTCAAGGTCAAAGGTGAGAGGGCAAGGATGGAGAGAAGGCCCTGGAGAAGGGGAGGAAGGAAGGGATGGAGGGGGGGCCACCCTGGAAGTCCGAAGTCTGCTGGGGGAAACAGACTGAGTCGGAGAAGGAAGGTGGAGACCCGGGCTTTTGTTACCTCCCTTTCTGTCTTCGGGAGGAACCATCTCTACCCACAGTCTAATTACCTTCAGCCCCCGTGCGGTGGAATGAGTGCCATTTAGACTTTACCCTTTGTGTGCAAGGGAGAGACGAGGAGGTGCGGGGAGGCCCAGAGCTCAGGAGACCTCTCTGCCCCTCAGGGGTCGTCTTTCTCTACCGGGAGGGCTCTGCCCGCTATGCGTTCTCCTTTGCTGGGGCCCAGGAGGCCTGTGCTCGGATCGGAGCTCGCATCGCCACGCCAGAGCAGCTCTACGCGGCCTACCTTGGAGGCTATGAGCAGTGTGATGCAGGCTGGCTGTCCGACCAGACTGTGAGGTGGGCTGCGGCTGGGAACCAGGGGCTTCCGTTGGTCTCTGAGGTGGTGGTAGTGCCGCAGGCTGCTGCTGCTGCTTAAGGCTGGGCACACCTCTGGGAAGAAGTTGGTCTAAGGAAGATGAGTGAGGCCCTGCCTGGGGTGACCTTCCCTGAAAAGCTGGGGTGACCGCCAGCCTATCAGCCGCTGGCCGGCCTGAGGACAGTGGATTTGTAGGGTCAGTATGAGAAAGCTCCCCACCTGGGAGGCACTGTGCTGTCTCTCCTCCCTCCCCAGGTATCCCATCCAGACCCCACGAGAGGCCTGTTATGGCGACATGGACGGCTACCCTGGAGTCCGGAACTATGGCGTGGTGGACCCCAATGACCTCTATGATGTCTACTGTTATGCAGAAGACCTGAATGGTGATTTCGGTCATTCCTCCTCCAGCACTGCCCTTTGGTTCTCCTGGAGGGCCTCTTCTGGACCGCATTGTTTCTTTTCTTCTCTTTTCTCTTTTCCTTTCTCTTTCTTTCTTTTTTTCTTTCTTTCTTTTCTTTTTTCTTTCTTTCTTTGTTGGTCATGGGGCTTGGACTCTGGGCGCAGTCCCTGAGCTCAAGGCAATGGTCCTCCCCTACCCTACCACTTTAGCCACAGCACCACTTCCGGTTTTCTAGTAGTTAATTGGAGATAAGAGTCTCACAGACTTTAATGCTGGGGCGGGCTTTGAACCACAATCCTCAGACCTCAGCCTCCTGAATAGCTAGGATTACAGGTGTGAGCCGCTGCACCCAGCTGCCATTGTTTCTTATGTGTTTAAAAGGGCAAGCAGGGGTAAGGAGATAATTTGTACCCATTTCTCCAAACCCTATCACAGAGGCAAGTTCATGAGCAAAGCCTCACCTGTGACAGGAGACTGAGATGTAACTGTTCTGTTACCTACTGTTCAGTTCTTGCATGACTCTGCAGCCTCAGGAAGCTGAGCCAGCTTCTCTTGGTCTGTAATAGCCATCTTGAGGTTATACCCAAACTTTAAGCAAAGTCTGAGACCATATCAATGAGGATACTGAGCCTGGAGAAGCTTTCCCATGTCCGATGGATGGTACAGGTGGAAGGGGTTACCCGCTGCCTGGTAACCAGCTCCTCTTCTCCACCCAGGAGAACTGTTCCTAGGTGCCCCTCCAGACAAGCTGACCTTGGAAGAGGCACGGGCCTACTGCCAGGAGCGGGGAGCAGAGATTGCCACTACAGGCCAGCTGTATGCAGCCTGGGACGGTGGCCTCGATCGTTGCAGCCCAGGCTGGCTGGCTGATGGCAGTGTGCGCTACCCTATCATCACACCCAGCCAGCGCTGTGGTGGGGGCCTGCCAGGCGTCAAGACCCTCTTCCTCTTTCCTAACCAGACGGGCTTTCCCAACAAGCACAGCCGCTTCAATGTCTACTGCTTCAGAGGTGAGAGGGACCTTGAGGAAGGACTAAGTCCTCAAAGTCCTGACCCAGTTCTGACCAGTTCCTCTTTGTCATTCAGGATTCTTAATTCTAGACACATCCCCTGGCTTAGTCTCACTCAGCTGTGTGGGCTCAGGGAGTAGTCTTACGCTTGTCCCATCCAGTTTCAAAACTGTATCTCCTTATTGGGCTGTTAAGTTCCCATTTCCTGCAGCTTATTGGCAGAACTGAGATGACTGACATTCTCTGCATCTAATAAACAATCTGCTCAAGTTCTCCTAATTAATCAAATGCCACTAATGGCTCTCAGGAGAGTTTTCAGAACCCACATCTTAAAGGTGTCAGACTTCTAACCACCAAATGCTGATGGATGCATGCAGATCCCCCATAGGGAACAAAACCTCAAAGACAGCTGGGTGCAGATTAGGAGCCAAGCACTTTCTCCTGGAGGATGTGGCAGGAAGAAGTAGGGTGGGCAGAGGTGGGAAGGAGAGGAGAGAATGACTACAATGGGAAAAAGTAGAGGATTGAGGTAGCACAGAGACAGGATTGCTGGTTTTCAGTGTAGCGAGGCTCACTTGAGCAGGTAATGTGGTGGTCCTGTCCTACTGACTGGGCACAGAAAGCTCTCAGGGGTTTTCTAGGCTCAATTCCACATTTGCTTTATTGGTTTCCACTCTATATTCCTTTCCCCAAAGGACAACATAATTCACCTTAAACTTCTGAGTACCTGAAAGGAATGGATCCCCAAGGAGAAGACCCTTTCTTTGCTCTGTTTCTCATTGTTGAGACCTTCGGGGGTAACCAGAATGTTCTTCTTGCACTTTACCCTTCAGCTGTGCTGTGGGGGATGGGGTTTATCTATCCCCTTCCATTTCAAGAATCTTGGGGTGACGGATCCTGGTGCTCTGATCCAAACCCAAGATCTGAGATGCTGAGGCTATTCCATTCATGCTTTTGCTCGCATCATCTCCAGGGAATAGCTTTCACCTGAGTCTTCCTGACCCCTCCAAAGTAGTGTCCCAACACTCTGTTGTCTAGCTCTGCTTAATTCTTTCATTATAGAATAAGTTTGCTCTCTGAATGCAAACTTCATGGAAGGAAGGGAGTTAGCTATTCTGCATTGTATTCTTAGGACCCTGAAGAATGCTTGGCATTACCTTTGTAGGCACTTGATTAATGCTTGAGGAATGAGTGGCAACCTTCTGGGGTGCCCCCTAATCCCTGATAGGTTCACTATAGGAAGGCTATGAAAGAACCAAGAGAATTCCAGCATCACTGATGGTTTAACCCACAGTCCTCACACACACAGGCCATGGCCTGGAAGGGCCTGGCTTCCATCAACACTTTCCTCCTGCCACAGACTCGGCTCAACCCTCTGCCATGCCTGAGACCTCCAACTCAGTCTCTGACCCAGCCTCTGATGGACTAGAGGCCATTGTCACAGTGACAGAGACCCTGGAGGAACTGCAACTGCCTCAGGAAGCCATGGAGAGTGAATCCCGTGGGGCCATCTACTCCATTCCCATCATGGAAGATGGAGGAGGTGGAAGCTCCACCCCAGAAGACCCAGCGGAGGCCCCAAAGACCCTCCTAGGTAACTCACATCCCTCACTCTAGAGAAGACACCACCTGAGAGAAGGTGGGGGCAGAAGGGACAAGCCCAGGAGGATACTGGGGTCATAGCTGGTGTGAGTCTCTCTTGTCCTTAGTAGCTCAGTGGAGGCAGGAAATGACTCCTCTCTCACACACAAATGTTGTCTTTCTAGAAAATTCTATCCCCCAATTCCCTAGGGGAGGAAAAGCTTAGCCTAATGGTCTTTTCCATGATAGGGGTCATGGACTGTGGGAAGAAGAAATATCCCCTCTTCCTCTGCCTTACTTACCCAAAACAGACTACCATGGTGACAGAGTAACTGTCCCTAAGCTTTTATGCTCGGTGCTAAAATGCTCTACCACTTGAATCACACCTCAGCTTCCAGCTCTTTGTTGGCTAATTGTGAATAAGAGTCTCACATGCTGGGTGTCAGTAGCTGATGCCTGTAATCCTACCTACTCAGAAAGCTGAGATCTCAGGATCGCAGTTCAAAACCAGCATGGGCAAAAAGTCTGTGAGATTCTTATCTCCAATCTCAGAAAAAGTTGGAAGTGGCACTTTGGTTCAAATGGTAGAGCACAAGCCTGGAACAAAAGCCCCAGGACTAGAAAAAAAAAGTCACAAATTTCCTGTCCCAGCTGGCTTTGAACCGTGATCCTCAGATCTTAGCCTCCTGAGTTGCTAGGATTATTGGTGCTGGCTTCAACGGCTGCCCTTCTACACCCTACTACACCCTTCACCCTTCTGCCCTGCTCTTCTTTCTGGCCTCTGGTGGGTGCTGTCCCTGGTGCTGAACTGTTTGTGCTTTACCTAGAATTTGAAACTCAATCCATTGTGCCACCCATGGAATCCTCAGAAGAGGAAAGCAAAGTATCGCAGGAAGAAGAGAGCTATAAGGATGAAGAAGAGATAGAGGAAGAAGACAAGGAGGTGGAGGATGAGGACTTTTGGGTGTGGCCCATTGAGCTCAGCAGACCTCTCCCCACTGACATGGACATGGAGGAGTTGCTCTCCCAGGCAACCCCACCGGCAAGGGCTGTCCTGCAGCCCGGTGCATCGCCACGTCCTAGTGGAGAATCAGAAGCTACCAGGCCTCCAAGGGTCCATGGACCACCTATGGAGACTCTGCCTACTCCCAAGGAGGGGAGCTTAGCATCCCCACCACCTTTCACTCCAGCTGGGGCGAGAGAGCTGGGAGAGAAAACTGGGGGCCCTGATCTATCTGGGGTCCTGCGAGGAGAGAGTGAGGAGACAGGGAGCTCAGAGGATACCCCTTCCCAGCTTCCAGTCACACAGGCCCCTGAGGGTACCACAGAGCTGGAGGTCCACTTGGAAGAGAATTCTGGAAGAACTGTCCCAGCAGGGACCTCAGTACGGGCCCAGCCGGTGCTGCCCACTGACAGCGCCAGCCGAGGTGGAGTGGCTGAGGCCCCCTCATCAGGTAACTCTGCCCAAGGCTCAGTCTTTCTCCTCATCCCCCTTTTCCTCTCCCTGCAGCTGTGGATCACCTGACCTGTTGGCCTTTAATCCATCACCATCCCCAGACTGAACTATCCTTTTGCCTTCATTCTTACCTATCTCTACCTGGGGGGAGGGGCTCCATGTTGGATACCCCACCTGTGACTTCCATCTCAGCACTGATTCCTCACCTCACCCCCCTCCAGCTCCTCCACCCTCACTGATGACCATGCTGCCCTCGGGACCTCACTTCTCATAGTGAGGCCCCCATCACCCTAGCCCACAGGGTACCCTCATACTTCTTCTGCTTGCCCTTGTACTCATTGGGACCAAGCCCATCTTCTCCTCCTCCACCCTCCGTGACATTCCTTCAGCCACGTATCTCAGGGAAGCCTGGGACACCATCCCCACCCTTAACCTCTGGGGTCCAAGGCAGCCCTCACCCCATAGAGCCTTAAGCCACTACTTCTGTGAAGTATTTTTTTTCAACTGTTTCATAGAAAACAAGCCTTGAAAATAAATCTCTATTAAACCTCTTCGTAACCAACCCTTGACACCCTGTCTCCATCTCCAGCGGCCTGCCCTCCTCGTTCCACGGGACTGTGTCATGGCAGCTGGCTGATGTTTCTCTCTGTCTCCACGACTCCTTCCCTGTCTTTCTCTTGCTGCCTCTCTTCTTTTTTATATTCAGCCAGTACCTTTCCTATCATAGTCTAACAGCCCTGAGGGTCCCCTAGCCACACTCTCCCTCTCACTGAAGAGGTCTCTGAATTGCTGAATCCTCATCTGCCCATTTGTGGGAGATTGGGAGTTGTACTCCCTTCTTCTTTCTCCTCATGCAATCTGGAATGTGTGGTGTGCATTTATAGTCATTTGTGAGCCATGTAAGGTCTCCTGTATGGAGCAGTGACTGCGATGCTCTCTGCATGGCGCCAGGCCCCTAGCATCCAGATGACCTGGTCCTTCCCCTCCTCTCGGCATGAGGACAGTACCTAACTCTCACTCACTGCCCCCAGCCTCCCCCCACCCCCACTAACCCCTGCACTAATGACATATCTACCCCCTGGTGAAATTGGTTCAATCTCTTCAATCTGGAGGATCTGTTTCTAATTCTGGAGAAGATATAAATGGCAGTGGGAGGTAGAAGGGAAGCTTCTGGGGTCTGAGACAAGCCCTACATACTCATGAAAGGTTAAGAATCCTAGTGGAAGCCTCGGTAAAATACTGAGGTCCACCCCTAGATTGCCCAGGTGGGCTAGAAACCCATGTGTTCCCCAGGCCTTGGGATTCATGTTACATAGGATAAAGATGGGGTCTCTGCACTGTCTTAATCCACCTGGAGGAGAAACCAGAGGTCTCCCATCCACTGTGCAGACAGAAAAGAAAGCTTTCTGGCTGTGTATAGTAGTTGCCCAAAAGAGGAGAGAAGAAGACAAGAAATCTCCAAGAGTAGCCCTTTAGCCTACACTACACAGCTAGGGGCAGAAACTTTGCCCTGGGTGAGGAGGAACCAAGGATGAAGTTGAAGAGTCTGTGTTTTTTAGCTTGGAGGGCTGCACCAGGAGAGGGGAACCTACAGGAGCAGCTGGAAAACGTGAGGAAGGAGATGGGTTCAGGATGCCTGCTCTCAGGTGGAGCGGGCTGGTGCTTAACTGACTACGTGGAATGCCTGGGGTGGGGAGGAGCACTAACTGGTGGAAGGAATATAGTCAGGAGGGGAAAGACAATTCCTTTTGCCTAACACAGCCAGGTCATCCCAGCGTTCTTTGAACCATTCCAGCTTTTCTACCACCCCACTTCCAACCAAGACAGAGTGATGCATTATGGGCCTTGCCACGGCTTCTGAGGGTAGGTGGTGGATTTGAAGGTCTTTGTGCTCTCCCACCTCTAGCCATATGGCTGAGGGCACTGACCTGCACTGTTGATCTAGGAAACTATTTTCCCTGGGTCATCTGAACCAGAAAGGAGTGGCAACTCACAGCCCCTTCAGCTTTCAGGCACAGCTGACAACAGTCACTTCCTACCCCAGAGTCCTGAGAGAAGGTCAGAAAGCAGAAGGCCTAGCAGATGGAGCCAGATTCAGACCACAGACTGCAGGCCTTTAGGGGAGTGGGGTAATCTAAGAGGGCTGCCTCGAGGAGAGGGAGCCAGAAGGAAGGAGTGAGATGATTCGAGATGGAGAACTAGAGGAGGCCCACAATAGAGGCAAGGAAGAAAAGCCTGATAAGGGGAAGAGCCTGGGTGAGGGGGAAAAATATGCAAATAGGTTGCATGAAAGCTGAGCCAGGGAGCAGACATAGGGCACAGGGCAAAGCGTGAGAACGCAAGCTAGATCACTTCTGGGCCAATAGATTCAGCTCAGTGGATGGCACCAGAAATAGCATTCACTTGCTCCGTGACAACATCAGGTGGAGGAAGGCCACATCCACTGTTGCTATGGTGATTCTCCCAGCCCACCTAGACTGCACATAACTGGCACAAAGATTAGGGCCGGGAGGGTGGGGGTGATGGTGGTGGGGGAATCATGTCAGTGTGAGATGGAAGAGCCAGGCCTCGAGACACCTGGTGTCTTTCCCTCGTGGGGTTAGGTGAAGATTTTCCTTACCTCTTCCTCTCAATCCCTACTGGACTGGTATGCACTGATTAGCATGATAGTGGCTTGTGAACAGATGAGCCTGTGAGTAACTGGAATGAGGGGAGGAAACGGCTCTGGGCCAGACTGGCTTGTAGCCAGGGCCAGGCTCTAGAGAGAACTGTTAACTCCCAGACAAGAGGGGCCAGGACTGGGGTAGCCTCGAGACTCACCCCTGGAGGGCTAAGGCGATGGACCTATCGTCCACTGCCCACCTCACTTCTCTTCCCCTCAGGTGACTGTATCCCCAACCCCTGCCACAATGGTGGGACTTGCTTGGAGGAGGAGGAGGAGGGGGTCCGCTGCCTATGTTTGCCTGGCTATGGGGGGGACCTGTGCGATGTTGGTGAGTGTGTTGAGGGGGGAAAGACCTGAAGCCTTATCCCTACTCCCAATATATTAGATCCGGAAGGAGAGGGAGGTCACTGGTTTGGGCTTTGTCACGAATGAATCCCTACTTCAGGCAAGTGGAGCAAGTTCTCTGTGCCCTGTTCTCAATGTCCTGGGTTGTTAAAGGGACCAAAATTGACTCCTAAAGCTGAGCACACTCCAGGCGTCCAGCAGGCAACCCTGCCGTTTTCCCCTGCCTCTGAGAAGGCAGGAGGGCACAGCTCTCCTCTAGGACAGAGGATTACAGAGATCCAGACCTGAACTGCAGCTCACCTCCAGCCCCCTCCTACCCACCCCTTCCCATTGGCCACGCCCCTTGCCCGCGCCTCCCACGGCGGCTGCGGCTGCGGGGTTTGGAGAGAGCCGCGTCCCTTTCCAGGAGCCGAGGCCCCTCGGGTTCCCAGGTCCTCCGCCTAAGATGCCCGCCCCTGTGTATGCCAGGCCTCCACTTCTGCAGCCCCGGCTGGGACGCCTTTCAGGGCTCCTGCTACAAGCACTTTTCCACACGAAGGAGCTGGGAGGAGGCGGAGACCCAGTGCCGGACGTACGGCGCGCACCTGGCCAGCATCAGCACGGCGGAGGAACAGAACTTCATCAACAGTGCGCGGGGGCCGGCGCGGGACGGGGCCCCCGCTTGCGAATGGGAGCATTCGTTATTCCGTCCATGCATGCGTCCGTGCACGCTCTTTCCTTTCTCTCCACGCTAAGGCGGTAGGGTTTCGGGAAAGGAACGAACGGGTAGGGGTCTGCAGGAAATTGCACCTGTATCAGCCAAGGCCTTCACTCATTTCTCAGACCCCCCCCGCTTTATCAGATTAACTCAACCCCATTCTTGAAAGAATTTGCTCTTTTCCCCGTTCCGTGCTTCCTGGCGAGGTTACTATTTTTCTTTGTCCATCCCCAACCCCTGCCTTCCATCTATCTAGTCCTTGTGCAGAAAGTGGGTAAAAGAGGCTGAGGATACAGCTCAAGTGGTAGAAAGCTTGCCTAGGGTGCATGAGGTCCTGGGTTCCGTCCTCAGCAACACACACACGCACACACACACGCACACACGCACACACGCACGCACGCACATGGAGGAAGGCTTGGATTTGGATTGGGGACCCTGTGGCCGCCTACATGCCACCAGGTCACAGACAGCGGCCGCCCTCTGCTGGCAGCTGCACTCACTGCACTCCTTCCCCCACCCCACTCTCACTTCTTCCCCAGATCGATACCGGGAGTACCAGTGGATTGGGCTCAATGACAGGACCATCGAGGGCGACTTCCTGTGGTCAGATGGTGTCCCTCTGGTGAGAGGCCTCAGCTACCCTCAAGCCACTTTCTCAAAATACTTCTGCCTTCCCTTCTGTTTCGGGGAACCTTCCTGTCCTCCTTACCTCTTTCCCCTGCTCCCTCCTTCCTTTCTTCTTGTCTCCCTTCCTCTTCTCTCTGGCTGCCACTATCCCTCTCACAAAACCTCCGGGTGTCTCCTAGACCTCTCTCCATCCCTCCCTGGATGTCCTACCAGCCCTTCCCCAGGCCCTTAAGTCCACCCCTTACAGGACTGGGGCCCCTCACCACCTACCTTGTGTCATTCTTCCCCCTCCCCCGCCTGCGTCTTAGCTCTATGAGAATTGGAATCCTGGGCAGCCCGACAGCTACTTCCTGTCTGGAGAGAACTGCGTGGTCATGGTGTGGCATGACCAGGGACAATGGAGTGATGTGCCTTGCAACTACCACCTGTCATACACCTGCAAGATGGGGCTGGGTGAGAGTGGGCAGGGAAGGGAGGGATGGGAAGGGTAGGAGGTTCTGTTGACTGGTGTTTATAGAAACTACTCAGGGGAGTGTGTTCCAGATCCTGGGACAGCTAACAGATTGCAAGGGTCCACTCGGAATCCCTGGCTTTCATATCATCTTGTGACTATTCTTCTCCCTCCCCATTAAGATTCTGGGAACCATCCTCCACACAGCCAGATGCCCAGCTGCTAACTATGTCCCCCATCCCTGCAGTATCCTGCGGACCTCCGCCAGCGCTGCCCCTGGCTCAGGTGTTTGGACGCCCAAGGCTGCGCTATGAGGTGGACACTGTGCTTCGATATCGGTGCCGGGAAGGACTGGCCCAGCGCAACCTGCCTTTGATCCGCTGCCAGGAGAATGGGCTTTGGGAGCCCCCTCAAATCTCCTGTGTGCCCCGAAGGCCTGTGAGTACCAGGAGAGAGGTGCGGACCACCAGCTAATAGAAGCCCTAGGCTCCAGTCCAGCCCTGCCTCTTGTTGGCTGTGTGAGTTTGGGAAAGAGAAGGAGGTAGGCTGTATCTGGAGTGCCCTTCTATGCCGATGTCTGAAAACTGGTAGCTCCCTCTAGGCTCTGAAGGGCTGAATCAGGTCAATCGTTTTAGGCTTGCAGGTATGGTAGAGCACCAGCCAATAAGCAAAAGCATCAGGTTTCAGCATCAGAGTTCAGGTTTCAGACAAAAAAAAGAAAAGAACAAGTCTTTTGATAAGGTCAGGGGTCCAGGAGCAAAAAAGACCAGAGGATGGACTCTGAGAAAACAGGAAGAGGAGCCTAGGACAGAACTGGAAGTGTGAGTTGCGTTCTCCCCTCCAGGCTCGAGCTGTGCACCCAGTGAAGACCCACGGAGGACGTCACTGGAGGCTCCAGGGGCACCAAAAGACATTGTTACCACCGCCTTCTGGTCCCTAAGGGCAAGGTCTCCACTTCTAATCCCAGGTCTGCCTCTCCCCTCAACTGTCCCTCACCCTATGTGCTCTTCCCATCACAGGAATGCCAACATGAGAGGGATGGATTTGGACTCCAGACAACAGTGCCTGAGGGCTGCTGGGAAACACCCAGGGTGGCTCTGCCCAGCCCTTGCTCTCTCTTCCCTACCTGGGACTCAGGCTTTCCCTCAGGGCAACAGCTAAGTCCACAAGTGCCTTAATTGCTCTCTCCATCCATCCATCCATCCATCCATCCATCCATCCATCCATCCAGTGTCTCTAGGGGGCACTGGTGTTTGCAGGATGATGTGCCAGTAAAACCAGCCAGAAATAAAGTGGGCCCAAACAAACTTGGGGTGTGTGTGTGTGTGTGTGTGTGTGTGTGTGTGTGTGTGAGAGAGAGAGAGAGAGAGAGAGAGAGAGAGAGACAGACAGACAGACAGACACAGACAGACAGATCTCATACATGTATATCTAATATATCTATTAGTTTCCAAGGTCAAAGAAGTCCCCAAGATGTCAGTGGATAAAACAGTGCTTGGCAGAGAAAAGCCTGGTAAATACTCGGGGAAGGAAGGAACTCCTTCAGAGACGGGAACAGCATCTGAATATTTGGAAGGCCATGTGGTGTCCAAGAGTCAGGCCCAATTACAGTTCAGTCTGGGGAGTGAGAGGCCTAGGTCGGAGAGAGAATAGGGGGGGAGGCACTTTGGTGTTCCTCTTCTGAACATCTGAGGGATCCTTCAGTAGAAAGGTTGTGAGGGTGAAGGGAAGAACCGGGGGCTCTGCACAGACCTGAGGTCTTGCTGGCAGGAAGGCCTACATGGAGTACGCTGGAAGTAGAGAAGGTAAGTAAGTAGAGAAGTAGAGAAGGTAGGTAAGTAACGGCAGAGAGGAGTCCCCAGCCCTGTGGAGGGCTGGACCCGGGGTAAGAACCTGTGGATCTCATAGACTGTGGTCAGCAGAGGGCGCTGGGGACACAGGCATGTGGCTCTGAGAGGACCGTGTGTGCATGTGTAAGGGTGCAGCCCCAGCAGGCCCCCAGGGGGCGCCGTGGTCTTTCTGTTGCATCTAGGGCGGGGAACCTGGGTAGTTAAAGGGTAAAGAGTTGGGGGGGGATAGGACTTCCGGCCAGGATGGGCTGGGCGGGGTGGGTGGTGGGGGGAGGGAGAGCTGTGAGTCAGCGGAGGTTAGAGAGGATGAGGTCATTCAGAACTGGAGAGAAAATGACTCTGTGTGTGTGTGTGTGGCGCACGCAGTTCTTTTGTGCCCATCATAGTGCGCAAAACTATGTATTGGGTTGTGGCCTGTCCTCCCATCAGGGCTGGGACTGAGTCATTGTTGCAGACCCTCACACACTGAGCCTCACATTCTGAGACTGTGCACATGTGCACACTGCCACATGTACTCTTCCTGTTTGTGCCTGCTACATTGTGTTTGTCCACATAGACAATTCTTACTCCTTCCCCCTTCTCCAAACTCATAAAACCTGAGAAAACCAAGAAGGAAATAGATTCAGAGATACAGAGCCCTGAGCAATAGAGAATTGGAGAGACAGCATGGCAGGACTGACAGGGGCAGGTTCAGGACAGGTGCCACGGGAGAAGAGCTGGGGCGTGCTTTCAGTCCACCCCTGCCCAGGAGTTTCCCTCCGTAGCTAATCCTAAATAGTTGACCACTCAGATTCCCGTCTCTCAACCACCACCTCCGCCCTTTCCACCTGTGTCTTCCTGACACAGCTGTCTAGCATGACCAGGGGGTGGGAGCTTGTTCCTAATGGGGTACAGGAAAGAGGCTATGCTGGGACCAGGGTAGAACCCCAGTTTATCTTACATTTTTATGAATATCAGAGCATTGAGCTAGATCTGTGAGCGCAAGAAGAAACTGAGCCTTTGGAGGTGGGGCCTGAAGAAAAAGACTGAAGAGAAAGAGGGGGTCGTGTCTGCCTTGGGGATCTTATTGCTGTTTAAAGAGAAGGTGAAACATCTCAGAAACTTCTTGGTAGTGTTCCAGCCCCAGGTCAAGTCTACCTCACTTTGGGCTCAAGTTCTCCGATCTGTGGTGGAAAAAACTCTCAAAGGTAGATGGGGGTGGGGCAGGAGCTGGAACTAGAATCTCCCCTCTCCACACCTGCTGGGCAGCTCTGGCCAAGCCAGAAACGGAAGCCTTCTCCTGGCTTTGTTGGGCTTCCTGGGGAAAGGGGGTCTGGTCCAGGATGACTCAGCAGCACCTGCAGAATACAAGCCCTGGCCCAGGGCTGTGTGTGTTTGTATGTGTGTGTGGGGGGGGGTGCCAAGTGGAGAGAAAGAGACAGACAGACCCTGAGGAAGGTGGCTCAGTCCCTTATGGAGAATCAACCACGTCTCTGGGGAGATGGAGTTGGGGTCTCACCTGAGCCCCTAGAATACAGCACAGAACTGACCATTGTCCTCTCTGACCAGGCCTTAGGTATGAGGTTGAGTTCTCAGTCTTCTCAAATGTCTGGAGTGCTGTTCCCTGCAGTATGCTATTCTAGTGGATGAAGGGAGTTGCAGGGGATGTTTGTGGAGAGAGAAGAGCCAGCCTAGGGGTATGAGATGGGTGCTTGAGCTATGTCTAGGGGCCTGGAAGCTGTTGAGATTGCCTTCCAGAGACTCCCACCAGGTCCCCACTTCGCTCCAGGCTGCTTGGATCCATACCACTTCCCCCTCCCCACCCCTCATCTCTGCCTCCCACAGCACTGCTTGGCCTCACTGGAGCCTTTGTCTCAGCCTGGAGGCCCTGTCTGTGGGCCTGTCTCTTGCACAAGGAGAGAAAGGACCCCATTGTCCTGGCTGTCCATGACACAGCAGCTCCCAAAGACTTCCAAAAATGCACAGCCTGGCAGACCCTTGTGGGTAGGGGGCTTTCCCTAGGGGTCTGCAGTCAGATCTCTGCCCAAGTGAGGACCAGGTGCCCACTCCTCCATCCATTTCTCTCTTCCCCAGACTGGAGGTTCCCCCCCCACGCACACACACATGCACCCTGCCACCAGGTCTGGTTTTCCTTAGGCCTGTTTCTTCCTACACATGAAGTACTGAAAGATGCAGAAATAGAGCAGGAGGGAAAATGGGGGGAAAAGAAGAGAAGCAGGCTGGGGAGGAGGAAGAGAAGATGGAGGAAATGAATCCCACTGAGTGGGTGGACCTGTGCTGCTGTGTTTATCTAGAAGGTTCTTCCTCAGTATTTAGAGGATTGTCAACAGAAGAAAGGCTGTTGACCACTTAGGAATGAAATATTTAAGGGGGGCAGCCCACAGCCCCCCTGGCCCATGTTCTACAGACCCCAAGTAGCATGTAAAGACTCAGAGTGTCACTGGCAAGGGATATACCATCGGAAGTTTTCTCTGACATAATTCCCTTGTCAATGATGTGTCTCAAACAGGAAGTAACCCTGGAGAGACCTAGGGACTTAAGAGTTGGGAAAGGGCCAGACAGGAGGGGAAAATAGCAGGGAAAAAGAGGAGCATAGCAGAGACAGGAGGGAGGGTTAGGTCCCTGAGTGGTGTCAGGCTCATAGTGAAAAGTGTCTCTCCTTACTCAGGAGATGGAGTCTAAGAGAATTTAGTCTCCCAAGGAGCCTCCCCCTTCCTGGGGCCGAGGGGCGCTGGCTTGGCTGCCAGCAGCTGAGTCTACAGCTGTAGAGGGGGGGTTCCTCGACAGAGGCCTCTTGGCACCTGCCTTGGTTTATTTCTGGAGCCACAGCTGAGTGCTGTGGCTGTGCTAGTAAGGGGGGAGGGTTGGGCCAAGGAGGGGAGTTTATGTCTAGAAGGGGAGAAGGCTGAGGCCAGGGGAGAAGGCTCTAGGATTGGAGACTCGGGGAACTGGGGTCTTCCTTTCAGTGTAGAGCATCAAGGACAGCGGTGAGAAGCTGGGAGTCTGTGGTTCATACCTGTAATCCTCAGTACTCAGGAGGCTGAAATCTGAGGACCAAAGTTCAAAGCCAGACCAGGCAGGAAAGTCTGTGAGAATTAACCAGCAAAGTCAGTGGAGCTGTGGCAGTGTAGAGTGCTCAGGTGCTTTCCTTGAGAGAAAAAGCTAAGAGACAGTGCTCAGGCTCTGAGTTCAAGCCCCAGTTCTGGTACAAAACAAAAAGATCAGTTAGAAGACAAGGGGACAGCCACACTGCAACTTCTTTGGGCAGCAGGTCCTGGCTTGGGGAAGGGGTTGGAAGGAAGAGGCTGACAGGTTGGAGGAAAGGCCAGTGTCTCCTGAAGTCCGGGATACTGCGTTAGAAAGACTGGGACAGAGACCTATAAGGTGAAGGGAACGGATGGGGATCCCAGGATCATGAGAGGAAACAAAAGAGCCACCTTCTCTGCCTCCTCTGCACCCCCCACCCTTTCCCATGCTACTCTGTCCCTTAGATGTCTTGAGGCTAACCATCCATCCAGGGTCTGGCTGCTTGTCCTTCTCATCTTGTCTTCCCAAGATGGGTCTGTGGGCTCAGGAATGGATCTCTGGGTCCTGTCTTCAGGAAGACCCTCAAGTTTAACAACCATCCATCTTGCTCAAGGGCCTACCTTGAACTTTGCCCTCCCCTATAGGGTGAGGGTGGGGCTCTAGGAGAGATTCAGGGCCTCTCTCCAAGCCCCTTGTCTTCTCAGGTTTCCTAGGCTCCGGTTGGCTTGGTTTCCACTCCCTCCTCTTCCATGGGCAGTCCCAAAGGGCACATTCCAGCTGAAATTAAATCACATTCTTCCATCCCTGCCCGAGGAGGATGGCATTGCTGACAGCAGCTGTGACACCACAGGGTCAACTGGCAGCAGTTTGTTCCCTAGGAGAGACTGAGGTAGTGACTGTGGGGTGCAGAGGGGGCAGAATCCCTGTAAGCCCAGATTCTTTGATCCAGAGGCCAGAGCAAAAGTAGCAGATTCTACAACAGGACAGAGAAGTTAGACCACGGGTGACAGCTCTCCAGAGCCTCAGAATGATCCAGTCTAACCATTCTGGTACAGATAGAAAACCAAGACCCTCCAGGAAGTGAGGGGCCTAGGCCACCATCTGCCCCCACCCTGGGTAGCATGCCCTCTCCCCTTTGGCCACAAACAGGAAGGCGGAGGGGAGGGAGGGAGCTCTTTCAGAAGCCACCCTCTGAGTGCCCTTGGCTGGAATCCAAGTCTTAGCTTTGATTTCCTTTGAGACTCTGGCAACAGCAACAGCTATGGGGACAGCGTCAGGCCAGGCTGAATGGAGCCATAGCCCCTGACCTCACCATCCCAGGCGCCTCAGCTTGCACAGCCTTATAAGGAAAAGCCCCAAACAAACCGAGGAAGCCACCTCCGGCCCCCCACCCTGCCCCCACCCCACTCAAAGGCTATATTTACTCAGAGGAGGCCCCAGAATAGCCTCCCACTTGTCCTCCCGCTGTGTGTTTGTTGGGGGGGGGGCAGAGGAGGTTTGCTGTCCCTTTTGCTTCCTCTACAGTCCCTCCCCTAGGGACTCCACCCTCATAAGTGTGTCTAGTGGTCTGGTCCTTCATTCATTCATAAGTGTTTCCTGAACCAATGCTATCCGCTCAGGCATTCATCAGGAGGTGCTCTGGGCAATGAGGGGAACAAAAATCTTTGTTTGGCCGGGAGTTTGGCCTAGTGGTAGAGTGCTTGCCTAGCATGCATGAAGACCTGGGTTCGATTTCTCCGTACCACATACCTAGAAAAAAGCCGGAAGTGGTGCTGAGGCTCAAGTGGTAGAGCTCTAGCCCTGAGAAAGCCCAAGTCCAGGACTGGCAAAAAAAAAAAAAAAAAAAAAAATTGTTTTCCTGAAGTTCTACATCAATAGATGCTGTTGAAACCTTCACAGTCCTCAGGTCTCCTCCTCTTTGGCCACTTTTCCTACTCCTTGGCACTTCTTATGGTCTTCACATTTGGGAGTCCCTGGGGTCTCATTCTACATGCTCTCTTCTGGCCCCTGGCTCTTTTATTTCCAATCTGATCTCTCTCGAGGTCCCTGAGGACCTGGCCTCAGGCAAGGTACTGCTCCTGGAAGTCACAATATCCTACTGGATTCTTCCCCTCAGAAAAAAGCACAGCCATGTCCAGGCAAAACCCTGGGAATCCCTGCTGCCCTCTGCCCCCTCCACCTCACACAGTGGCTCACCAATCCTGACAGCAGCTTCCCTCCACATCTCTCCATCCCCACTCCACCCCACTGCTTCCTTGTCCTGTGCAGGACCACTGGGGTGGCGTCTGGGTGGCCTTCCTCCTGCTCCCCATGGAGAATCCCCATTTCTCTTAGGAAATAGTACACGTTCCCTGGCTCCCTGGCTTCCAGGTAAGGCCTGTTTGTTGTCACTCTTCAGCCTCTTTTGGGATTTCCTTCCTTATTCTCACCCTCCAGCCACATTGCTTTCTTTCTGTTCTCCGAATGCCCAGGCTCTCTTTTGGCCTCAGGATCTTGCACTTGCTGGCTTTTTCTCCTGGCTCCCCTACCCCCTCTTCCTTCTGCCTTCCTGCACTGGCCACTCCTGCTCATCCTTCAGGTCCTCAGAGGAGCTTGTCCTGGCTGCCCCCTCCCAAACTCCTCCAGCCTAGGTCAGGGCAGGTCCCCTGCTCTGCACTCCCTTAACTCAAGTCCTTCATGATGCGTAAGGCATAGCAGGTACTCAGTAAATTACCATTAAGAAAGAACAGCTGAGCATTGGTGACTTATCCCTGTAATAGTGCCCAGGCCCAGAGTTCAAGCACTAGCAATGGCATGAAAAACAAGTATATAATCATTTATTTATTTAGTTAGTTAGTTGGTCATGGGGCTTGAACTCTGGGTCTGGGTGCTGTCCCTGAGTTCTTCAGCTCAAGGCTACTGCCCTACCCTTGAGTCACAGCCCCACTTCCCATTTTCTAATGATTAATTGCAGATAGGAGTCTCCAGGCTTTGTAGTGCCTGGGCTGGCTTTGAACTGAGAGCCTCAAATCTCAGCCTCCTGAGTAGCTAGGATTACAGGCCTGCGCCACAGGCGCCCGGTGCACATAATCATTTATAGTCTCACAACCCAGAAGATCCCTTGTCACTGTCCAGTCCTCATTTCTCTTGCTGCATTCACAGATTATTACTTCCAAAGAGACCAAACCACCCATGACATTTTACCTTTAGGAAAGTCCTTACTTCTGCCTAACTTATACCCTCCTTGTTTGTGATTATTGGCAGCAAGGGTTTAGATAACTCTTCGGGGGAGCACAGGACCTAGGTAGGGGCAGGAGGGCAGAAGGCACAAGGAGACATTTCAAGGCTCAGCCTCTGTCCTTGGCCTTCCCCTAATGGATGTGCCCAAGGGCCTGGGAGGAACAGGGTGCCTCTGTTCCTACTAGAGGGGAAGCGAGTGGGTCTTGCTTGCCTGGATGCCAATGCACTGGCTCCAGGCCTGGTAGCTTGATGGGGTCAGACAGGGCCTTGTTAGCAGTGGGTACAGGAGCCTTGGGGTGCCAGGAGGGTGGGGTAGGAGAGACAGGCCCTGGACCTTGAGGGCAGGGGTGTGTATAAACCAGGGTCTGTATGCCAGGACAGTCTAAGAGAGAGAGAGAGAGAGAGAGAGAGGGAGAGAGAGAGAGAGAGAGAGAGAGAGAGAGAGAGAGAGAGAGAGAGAGAGAGAGAGAGAGAGAGAGAGAGGTTGGGGGGGTCTGATGGACAATTTGGCCACTGCAGGCCTTGCATTCACCCTCCTTGGCCAGAGGATGGGAGGTTGATGGGGACTCTCAGGCTGAGATTTCAGCCTTTCTTCTTTCCAAATCCTCAGCCTTGAGCCCAGGGACAGGAAGAGCCTGCTCCCAGATGTGAGATCCTCTCCAAAAGTGGAACATTCAGTTGGCAGCCCCATTCCACCCCCACCCCGGATATTTAGAAGTGTTGCCAGAACCTCCTTTTTTTCTGCGGAGCTTAACCATGGAAGCCTTTCTATTTGGATATCCTGACTTCAATGCCTTCAGTCCCACCTAAGCCAGAAATCCCCCCTCTCTTGTCCCTCCCTTTCTAAAACAGGGACCCAGAGAATTCATAGGAAGTGGGGATATCTCAAGAGATGCAAAGGCTGGGAGCACCCTGGGCTCAACGCACTGTCAGTACACTCCCTAGGTCTCACCCCACCACTCCACACCCTCTTCTCTTTCTCATTTTCAGGCTGTGAGGGAACGACAAAGTCCCACTGAAGATCTAAGCCGAAGAACTCAGGCTTCTTCCAGCCTCTTCCCTGCTCCCCCTGCCCCAGGAGGCCCCCCAAGTCACCCAGCCCAGCCTCCTTCATGTGTGACTGAGGCTCAGACAGGTTAAAAGACCTAGGGCCATACAGTCAATGGCAGAGCGAGCTTCCCTCCTCCCTCATCTGGCTCTGGCCCAGGCAGTCATCATGCCCCAGACAACTGTTTGGATTTGGGGACAAGGGGGATTATTATGTTGGCGGCATTGAGGGGCCATGGAAGAGGGTGGGGATCACCCAGGATCTAATCTCTGTAATCAGTGCTGTGAGCAGAGATGAGAGCACTGAGGTCACTGGCCTGGCTCCCCAGCTGCTGCTGGAGTCTACCTTTCTCTCCCCGAGGAGACCTTTCAGAGTGAGTCCCTCTCCCACACCAGTTTCTCCATCTTCCCCTCCCAGTCTCCCATTGCTCCCCAACACTGTGAGCCCTTTGAGTCAGGGAAGAGTCCAGACATTGCAGGTGGAGGTCCAACTTTATTCAAGCAGGGATGAGCCAGACAGGGCAGGGATGAGGGCCAGGCCAGGTCACAGCCCTGCAGGGCAGAGCTGGGGCTGCAGTGCCTCGCTTGGGAGCCTTAGGAAAGGAGACGTAGTTCTACAGGGGTTCATATGACTTAAGCCTTTGGGATGGTGTAGTGGGATGTGTCCCTGGCAAGCCTGAGCCTCTAACTCTGGACAGAGCTGGTTTGTTATTCCATTTTAGCTTAGCCAGCCAGGCTTCTTAGACAGAAACCACAGATCAAAACATGCTAAGTTAGGAGTGCTGCCCTTGAGCAGGGAGGGGAGGGGGGTGTCCTGTCTGACCTAGGAGCTTTCTCTAGTCTTCTCCAGAAGACCAGGAATCTCTATCTGCTTCCCTTGAAGCAAATTTCAGGAACCTGCCTGGGGCCAGGTGTACTGGAGTTCCTACCCAAGGTGTCTTCTGGGCTTCCCCTTCCTCTTCCTGTAGGGGGAGCGTTGGGTCCCCATCGGGAATGCCCTGTGTCCCAGGTCCCACTTCCTTGGACTGCTGGAGTCCATTCACCACCATTCCATTCATGTGTTCTGACTCCTCAAAGTTGGGCCCCTGACCATTAACACTGAAGATGTCCCCTTCCCCGGGGCCCAAGTCCTCCACCTCTCTGGGGGTCTCCAAAGAATCAGAGACTTTGTCCTCCCTTTCCAAGGGAACAGGGTCAGACTCCTCTGAACCAGAAGGCTCAGCGCTGTCTTGGGACTCAGTCTCCATGGCAGTCACAGGAGCATCAACTGCAGTGCCACTCAAGCCGTCATCCCAGGGGGCACTGACACCCACTGCCTCAGGCTCCAGGAGGTCCCCTCTTTGAGAAGTACCCATGGCCTGGAGGCTGCCCACAGAGGCACCTTGTCCCCACCTTTGGGATCCTGGCTCTGTCCTCTCCTCTTCATCTTCTTCTTCTTCCTCCCCACTCTCTTCCTCATCCGCAAACCCATCAGACTCCCCATCCCGATCCCAGCCTGCAGGCTCTGGCAATTGGGGTACCTCGCCCAGAGGTTCTGCTACCTGTCTGGGGATCTCTGAAAGATGAGAAGCCTCATTCCCTACATCCTCAAATTCCTCTGACAGGTCAGACTCAGGGCCTGGCTCCTCCCCATCCTCTGGTTCCTCCCCACCCTCCTCCTCTTCTTCCTCTTCAGAGAGAGGAGCTTCCAGGTCCTTGGGGGCTTGGACATCTGAGTCCCAGCTTTCCTTTCCAGCCTCCCCCTGAGGGGAGGGCCTCTGCTCTCCAGCCAGGCCCCATTTAGGGGAGGCAGGATCGCTGAGGTAGAGACCCAGGGGTGTAGAGTCCGGAAGGGTTTCCCCCAGCTCATCAGCCTCACTCTCTTCTCTGCTCTCCTCCTCCTCTTCCTGGAGACCCTCTCCAGGGTCCTCCCCAGGACTGGACTCCTTTTCAAGGGCTTCAGCCTGGCCTTCTTCCCCCCAGGAAGCCTCTTGGCACCCCTCAATCTGGAGCTTGGGCCCAGAAGCACTTTCTGGGATTGAACTGGGTGGCCAGTATTCCAAGGGCCCAGGACTGGAGGGCCTCCGCACTGGTTGTGCACCCTCCTCCTCCTCTGTCCCTGGGGACCTGGGTAGAGGAGTGTCACTTCCATCTTGGGCTGAGGTCTCAGCTTCCCGAGGGCCTGCAGGCCCTGGCTCCTCCCAGGCCTTGGGAGGCTCCAGGAGGTCTCCGCTTGTGCTAGGCCGTTCAGCAGGTACTACCTCCAGATCATCTGCCTTCTCTAGGTCTTGACTAGGCCCATCCAGGCCCTGTGTGCTTTTTGTCTCCAAACTTTCCTCTCCTGTACGTGGCTGCCTCACCTCCGCTCTAGGCAGGTGCTCTTGGTCCTCCAGCCCAACCTCAGTGACCTCCTGCTCCAGTCCCACCTCAGCTTCTCCAACAGACTCACCCCTGACTGTCTCTGACTCCAAGGCCACCTCTGGGGAGGCTGGGTCATCCTCTACAACCACATCTTCTGCTTCCAATGGGGGCTTTCCTACTTCCGGTTTCCCCTGGGACGTCCCCACATGGTCTGGTTGACCCTCACGGTCTTGAAGGCCTTCATCAGCTCCCATCCCATTAACTCCCTCTGCTGGGACCTTCTGCTCTTTGGGTTCTGAGCTCCCAGAATCCCAGCTTTCCCCCATGAAGTTTAGCTGTGGCTGTCCCTGCTGTGCAGCCTCCTCTTTCCTATCCTGTTCTCTCCTGTCCAGTTCTACCTCATCCTTATTTCCCATTCTAGCCCACTCAGCCGGGAGTGCCTGAGCAAGGACTTGGTCCTCCATGTCCATCTCCTCCCACCTGGGCGGATTTGTCGACTGAGGCAGTCCCTGTCCCACCCCTTCCAGAAACCTGAGTGACTGCTGCTTCTCACCCATCTCTAGACTATCTTCCTCTTCTAGATCCCTTTGGCTTTTGTTCTCTGCCTCTTCTGGAGATGTCAGAGTCTCTAGGTTCTGCTCCTCCAGAGAGCTCACTGGTTTCTGATTTTCCTTTTCTGGGGGTCTCAGTGTCTCTTGGTTTTCATCCACAGACCCCAGGGGATCTTGAATGTCCTTTTCTAGAGCTTTCATGGTCACCCTATCAACTTCTTCTAGAGCTCCCAGTGGCTCTTGGGTTTCTAGAGATTTGAATATTTCCAGGTCATCATCTCTGGTAGTCTTCAGTGGTTCTAGGTTCTCCATTTCAAAAGATCTCACAACTTCTACATTGTCTTCTTTCAATGACTTGAATAACTCTTGATTCTCTTTTTCAAGAGACCAATCTACCTTCTGTTCTTTTCCAAGAGATTTCAATGGCTCTGGATCTTCCTTCTCTGGTGGTCTAAATGTCATTTGGTCTTCTCCTAGAGCACTTAGTGACTGTGGAGTATTTCCTCCAAGAGATCTCAATATTTCCTGTTCTTCTTCTTCTTCTTCTTGAGGTTCCTGGTTCTCTTTGTCAAGAGAACTCAGCATCTTCTGATCCTCTTTTTCTGAAGATTTCAGGGTCTCCTGATTCTCTTTTTCTAGAGCATTCACAATCCTCAGGTCCTCTTCTGAAGACTCTGATGGCTCCTGGTTCTTTTTTTCTAGAGGGCTCAAAATTATCTGGTCTTCTTCTTCTGGAGTTCTTATTGGCTCCAGGTTCTCTTTTTCTAAAGAGCTCACAGTCCTCTGGTCCTCTTCTACAGACCTCAATGGCTCTTGATTTTCTTTTTCTAGAGGTCTCTGGTCCTCTCCTAGTAACCGCAGTGGTTCTTGATTCTCTTTTTCTAGGGGTCTCACAATCTCCTGGTCCTCTTCTTCTTGTGACTTCAGTGGTTCCTGCTTCTCTTCTTCTAGAGATCTAAAGATCTCCTGACTGTCACCTTCAAGAGGTGTAAGGAACTCATGATTCTCTTTTGCTACAGATCTCCGCATCTCCTGGTTCTCTGTTTCTTGAGATCTCAGCAACTGCTGGCTCTCTTTTTCAAGAGCTCTCAATATCTCTAAGTTCTCCTTGTCTAGAGATCCTACAAATTCCTGATTTTCCTTTTCTAGAGATAAAACTGTCTCTATATTGTCTTTAGGAGACATCATTAGTTCTTGGTTCTCCTTTTCTAAGGATTGCAATACTTGTATGTCCTCTTTTCCTACAGGCTTAGGTAGTTCAGGAACCTCCTTATCTAGAGGTCTCTCTGCCTCCACATCCTCTCCTAAATATTTTAATAACTCTTGGTTTTCTTTTTCTGTACTTTTTATTGCTTGTAAGTTCTCTTCTTCTAAAGATCTCAGACACTCAGGATTCTCCTTCTCTAATGTCTTATAGCTCTGGTTTTCTAGAGACATTGGTGGCTCTTGAATCTCCTCTCCCAGAACCTCCACAGTTTCTTTTTCAGAAAGACAGTGGGAGTCCTGAATTTCCTTCATATCCAAATCTCCTTCATCTCGCTGTGTTTCTTGCTGTAAACTACTCACTGCTTTGAACTCTATGTCTACTTCTTTCTCTACCAGTCCCAAAACTTGCCCTTTCTCTTCTTGTAATACACTAGATACTCTAGTCTCACTGGGTTCTCCATTGTTAGCCTCTAATTTGGGGCTGTCAGAACTGAGGAGTGGGACTGAGGAGGCCTGATCCTTGGGGGACTGGCCCACACTGGCCCCTTGCTGATCACCCCCAGGCTCCTCTGGTCCTGGGAGGATGCTGTCAGGGAAATCTGCCTTGGCTTCAGCCCACAGGGACTCTGGAACCTGTTGCCTCCCATCCTGTGGCAGGGAAAGCGGGGCATCTTGGGCTCTGATCTCTGCACTGGTAGCTGGACCGGGAGCTTTAGGTGTGGCTGGGATGGGGGTGCTGGCAAGCGTGGGAGTAGGGGTACGGGTCTGAAGGAATTCTTGGTTCTTCAGAAAGGCTGGCACAGGTGTCTCAAGGGTATTGGGCAATGGTGAGGGGAGAGGAGTTGGGCTAAGGACAGGGAGCAAAGGTCCCAGACGCCGACCCTCTGGGGTCCCAGAGAAATGCAGCTCCAGCTTGGGGTCTAGAAAGGCAGAGGGGGGAAGAAACAGTGTCAGTATATTTTGGTCCTTTGGGGGACCATAGGGCAGTCCTTGACACAGACAAAAGTGTACCAGGATGCTGTCCCTAGCATGGGACACTGGCTGGGCTGAGAGCATGCTCAGTGCTGTTGGGGCCAAGGAGTTAAGGGTTCTAGGTTGGAGCACGTGCCAGTGGCTCACATCTGTAATTCCAGCTACACCAGAAGGCTGAGATCTGAAGATGACAGTTCAAAGCCAGTCTGGGTGGAAAAGTTTGTGAGTCTCTGTCTCTCTCTCTGTCTCTGTCTGTCTGTCTCTCTCTGCCTCTCTCTCTCTCTCTCTCCCTCTCTCTCTCTCTCTCCCTCCCTCTATCTCTCTCCAGTCCTGGGCTTTGTCACAGGGCCTGAACACTGTCCTTGGGCTTTCCTCAAGGCTAACACTCTACCACTTGAGTCACAGCACCATATCCAGCTTTTCTATGTATGTGGTACTGAGGAATTGAACCTAGCTCTTCTTGCATGCTAGGCAAGCACTCTACCACTAGGCCAAACTCCCAGCCCCAAGTTTGTGAGATTCTTATCTCTAAATAACCACCAAAAAGTTGGAAGGGGACTGTGGTTCATGTGGTAGAGCACTAGCCTTGAGCAAATGAATGAAGGGACAGTGTCCTGGCCCTAAATTCAGCCCCACGACCTGAACTTGCACATACAGGGGGGATAAAAAAAAAAGGCATAGGTTGATATGTGTCAGGAAACGTCTGCCCCTGTTGAGAACAAAGAAAGCTGGGTGCTGTGGCTCATGCTCATAATCCTAGATATTCAGGAGACTGAGATCTGATGTTTGCAGTTCAAAGCCACCCCAGGCAGGAAAGTCTAGGAGATTCTTATTTCCAATTAACCACTCAAAGTGAAGCTGTGGTCAAAGTGCTAGCCTTGAGCAAAAATGCTCAGGGACAATGCCCAGCCTCCCCCCAAAAAAGTAAAGTTGGTCCCTCCTCTTACCCTGGAAGCCAAGGGAAGTCTTGGAACCATTGCCAGATGTCTGCAGCCGTGAGTTCTCAGCCTCCAGCAGAGTCCTGGAGGTTGGAAAGCAAAGCTGGGTCAGCTTGCTGACTTGTCTCAGATTGCACCCCTGTGCTACCGACCCCCTCTTCATCTTGACCCCTATTCCACAAAATTTGCCCCATGTGGGGTGAACTCACGTTGTTACACATACCCACAGACATCAAACAAAGTCACACACACAGAGGACCTCACAGATAGTCACATAAGCAGATTCCCACACAGTCAGACACAGTGCCACTGCACACCCAAAGATCACTCAGACTAGTCTCCTCCTCCCCATCCCAGGCCAATGACCTCATCCTCCCGGTGGGGGGCCAATTCTTATGCTAATTGCTGCCTTTGTCCACACAGCCATCTGGAGGGTCTGAGAAGGGGGCTTCTCAGAGGAAGTGGGAATTTGCAGGCAGTTCCCATGGGATGGAGCCCCCCTTTGCCCCTGGGCCCCAGAACTGGTGACACAAAAGCAAATGAATTCAACTCCCTCTCTTCAAAACCTTTTCATGCCTCAAAACCATAGTTACATTCCTCAGGGCCTGCGCAGATCCTTCCTCTCAGTGTTTGCACTGGGGTCAAAGCTCCTTCATTTGGGGATCTTTAGGGTATAGAGCTGCTTTACTTTAGAGTATAGAGATCTCTGGGTCAGAACTCCTACTCTATGGAGCTAACAGGAGGATTTAACAAATTTAACCCGCACTGTTCCTCTGGTGACTTCTCATGACCTCTGAGTCTGGCTGGCACTGCTGTATTCTTACTCCTCTCCAGCAGCACCCTGCCCACTAGGCTCTGTCCTTTATGGAAAGAGAGCATCTCTCTTCCCCACCCTGGCTAGATATTCCCTGACCTTCCCTCCCTGGGCCCTGCCTCCCCTCCAGTCCCAGCATCTCTGCCTTTTCTTTTGTTTGTTAGTATATATATGTGTGTGTGTGTGTGTGTGTGTGTGTGTGTGTGTGTGTGTGTGTGCCACTGCACCCAGCTGTCCCTGAGCTTTTTTGCTCAAGGCTAGTGCTCTAGCACTTTGAGCCACAACTCCACTTCTGGTTTTCTGGTAGTTAATTGGAGATAAGAACCTCAAGGACTTTCCTGCCTGGGTTGGCTTTGAACCCTAGTCCTCAGACTCCTGAGTAGCTAGGCTTACAGGTGCGAGCCTCTGGTGTCTAGCTATCTCTGCCTTTTCTGCCAGTAGATTCTGGGGAGCCCTGGCCCCCGCCTTGTGGCCTGGTTCTCACAGTCATGAAGTGCTTTCCACAGGCTCCATCACTGGATCAGTAGTCAGTCTAATTTCCCAAAGCAGATGTCCTCAATGAGAAGCAGCAACCCCTCTCAGCCTTTCCCAAGGCAATGAGCAAAGGTGCCCAGCAAGCTGGACAGGGCCAATGGCGCTGGGGCTTGAGAGGAATCAGACTCCACAATACGTGGGCTACAAGGGGACCAGGAAGTGACCCAGTCCAGCTCTTACCTCTACACAGGTTGAGCAGTGGACACACACAGAGACTGTGGATTTCTAGCCCCTGGGGAGAAGAGTCTGAATATAATTTCTCCTGCCCCCACATTCAACCTTCTCCCAACTCAGCAACATCACTTTTTTTTTTTTTTCGGTGTCTCCTGGGCACAAGAACATCTGGTTCTGAACCCAAAGGAGAAACAGATAGGCTGTGGGGAAGGGAACATATTCTGGGTGTGGAAGTTACTGGCTTATAGTCACAGAACCCAGAGGTAACGGAGCTGGGTCCCCAGTTCCCTTCATTAGAGGCATCTCTGCTCTGCATGTGTGAGCATGCGCAAATCTGTGTCTGCCCGTACCTGTACGTAGCTACCTCTAGGCTGAGGGACATCTTCAGGTGTGCCAGCTGCTGCCGACCTTCCAAGACCTGAGCAATCTGGCTCTGTAGGCCCTGCTTCTCCTGCTCCAAAGCATCCACAGCCAGCTGCAGGGCAAGCCAGAGACAATCACTGGAGCACTGAGGTACCGCGGCGTCGCCTGTGTCTTCCTTTCTGCTTGCACCCTGACTGACTTCTCTGCAGAGCAGCTCCCAGTCTCCCCCACCTCCACCCAGGGAGCCCACACTGGGTTCCCCCAGATGCATGTAGAAGGGTACCTTCATCCCTCTCCCATGCCAGGGTCCCCCAGAGATTGCTGATTAAATGGCAGCACATGTTCTTGGGAATTCATTCTGCTCCCACAGGAAGCAGGATGTGAAGGACTAGACAGATGAGTTACAGAGAGGAAGGGGGAAAGTGGAAGCAGAAGGAAAAATGATCCACCAAGAGGCCTGAAGTCCGGGATCCCATCCCAGCCTCCTGCTCTGCACTCCCCCCTCTCCCCCCACACTTCCCACATATTCTGGAATCTTCCCTCTGAGAGGAGTGGGGAGGTGGTTATGGCTAGACCACTGTCTGGCCCAGGCAAGAAGCTGTTTTCTCAGCTGTTGGTCATATCTGTGCAGTGTGAGGGGGAGCAGCTGTCCCAGGCCCCTGGAATGTCCTCCAGGGATCTGAGAGGCCGTGTTATGGGAGAGGGGGGTGGAGGCCACTCATCCAGGGCCCCCTGCTCCCCCGAGGAGGGCTGAGAGGGAGGAGGGCTGAGAGGGACTTGGGCATTCTACGTGCCTATGGCCTCAGGGCTGAAGGAAGAAGTGCTGGACACCTTCTGAGGTGCTGCAGGCCAGGGAGACACAGGGGAGGACCGAGAGGGGCATCATGGAAGGAGGGTGCCATCAAGAGAGTGTGGACTGCTTTCCTAGCCTTGACTGGAGTCTGTGACTGCCTGAATCAGCAGCCACCCTGGCTCCACTCCTTTCCCAGAAGGTCTCTGAACCTTCTAGGGATGTCCTAGTACCAGGCCTTACCACCAAGATGAGAGACCTCCTCACCTGAAACTTTTCAGTGGCCTGCAGCCGCTCCTGCCAGCGACCCTCCAACCTCTGTTCCAACGCTGCCCTGCGCTCCTGCAGGCCGCTGCGCTCTGCCTGGAGCTGCTGTAGCTCCAGGCGACTCTCCCGGGCTCCCTGCACAGCTTGGCCCAGCCGCTCGCGGGCCTGGCCCAGCGATGTCTCCATGTGCGCCACGCGCTCCTGGTAGCCGCGCACGGCCCCGCGCCAGGCTTCCCCCAGCCGCCTGGCCAAGTCCTCCACCTCGGGGGCGGGGGCCGGGGGCCCGCGGGGCGGCGCGGGGCCGCGCGGGGCACAGGCGGCCTGGGCGTGGAGGCTGGCGCGGTCGTCCTCGTGCGCCGCGCGCAGAGCCTCCAGCTCGCGCTCTAACTCCGCAGCCTGGCTACTCAGCCAGCCCTGGGCGCATTTCTCCGTCTCCACCGCACGCCGGTGGCGGACAGTCTCCTCGGCGATCCGCTCCCGGGCCAGCCGCACCTGCTGGCACCGGCCCGCTATGCCCTCCAGCTCGTCGGCCAGGTTGTCGCGCTCGACCTCGGCCGCGTGCTTCTCCCGCCAGCGCTGGTCCACCAGGCCCCGCAGCGCGGCCAGCTCGTCGTCGGCGCGGGCTCGCCACGAGGCGTCGGCGGACTGTGCGCGCAGCCCCGCGAGCTCCGCGCCCAGCAGCTCGTTCTGCTCCTCCAGCGCCTTGACCCGGCCCAGGTAGGCCTCCAGGCGCCGGTTGAGCTCCCACATCTGGAAAGATTCCTCCCCCAGGCAGCCCTCCATCCTGCTCGCCCTACACTCGCGCGCACCCGGGACGCGGGAGCGGGCGCTCAGAACTTTTGAGGACGGAGAGAAAAGACCTGCGGGGACAATGGCAGGGAGGGGCGGGGGCAGCGCCGCGACTGGGAGCCCGCACAGCCGGCGCCGCTATTCATACTCCCGCCAGCCGGGCGGGCCCGGGGCGGGGCCCGGGGCTTTAACCCGTTAGAGCTCAGCCGCTCCGGCCTAGCCCTAGGGAGGCCTGAGGATGGAGCCTCACGATCAGCCAGACCCTGGGGAACCCTACCCAATGGTGGTGGCTTTCTGAGGGAGGAAGTTGCTATGGTCAGCCCCCTCTTCCCCCCCCCCGCCCCGCCCCCAGGACGAGTCATAGAATTGGGCCCTTGGAGGGGGTGCCAGTCACCATTAGTCAGCACACCCAAGAGAGCTGTCACCTACTGAATTAAGACTCAGCCTCATGCCAGGCGCGGGTGGCTCATGCCTGTGTTCCTACTACTTTGAAGGCTGAGATCTGAGGATCACCCTTGGAAGACCGCCTGGGGAGGCATGTCCCTGAGAGTTTCAGCTTCAATTAACCAGTAAAAAACGCAAAGTGGAGTTGTGGCTCAAGTGGTAGGGCACTAGCCTTGAATGGAAAAAGCTAGAGGGAGCACCCAGACCTTGAATTCAGGCCCCAGTACCAACACACACACACACACACACACACACACGGTTCTCACCCATAAAATGTGACGATGGAACTCTTAAGGGCTGCTAGGAAGGTGGACAGGGTCCTGTATTTTGCAAAGAGAGAATATACACCCTGGAAGGAGAGACACTGCCTGGAGATAGGAAGATCACATATCTGATTCCTGGGACATAAGTACAAGGCATACAAACACCCTATTGCCTCTGCCTCCACTGGGAAAAAGAGGGACGGCAGGAAGGGATGTTTAAACCTGAGCACATTTTGTCCACTTCACTTTCATTCTTGAACACAATGACTGAGAGTCAGTCCTCATTTGCAGGGACTTCTCCAGCTCTCAGGAGAAGGGCGCCACATCCTGTCCTGTGTGGGGAATTTCTGAGCAGAGGACGCACCCTGCTGGTTCACAAATCACATCTGGGAAAAGCTTATAAGAGTCAAACTGAGCCAGCTCGTGCCTTTAATCCTAGCTACCCAGGAAGCTGAGATCTGAGGATCATGGCCCTAAGCCAGCCGGGGCAGGAAAGTCCGGGAGATACTTATCACCAATTAGCCACCATCAACTGAAAGCAGAGCTGTGACTCAAAATGGTAGAACACTAGCCTTGAGCTGAAGACCTCAAGGGACAATACCTAGAGCCTGAGTTGAAGCCTCATGACTGACCAAAAACAAACAACAACAACAACAAAAAACTCTAGCCTGTCTATTCCACCACCATCCACCTACCCAACTGTTGGGCGGAAGGGGATAGAAGATAACTGTAGTAGGTGGAGCTGGGCCGGAGCTGGGGTTAGGGGGCTGAGTTCGGGATACCACATTAGGGAAGGAGCTGGAAGTGATGTCTGGTTTGACAGCACTTGATAAGCTCCCATTGGGTGTTTGCTGACTGAATTTCCAACCCATAGTGGAAGGGCCGTTAGAGCACAGGCCCTGGAAGCATCTCTTTGAGTCTTAGCTTCTTCATCTGTGGATTGCAGCCCTAAGCAGCTATCTGATCCCAGCACAAACCCTGCCCTCTGGTGGTGGGAACTAAGTCCTCTCCCAATCCCCAGGACTGGGCTCCAGACTGGCTCCCCAACACAAGAAAATGAATCAACAGGGCCAGGTACCAGGGCTCATGCCTATGATTCTAGCTACTGAAAAAGCTGAGATCTGGAGAATGGCAGGTTAAAGCCAAAATAACCAGCAAAATCCTGGGCTGGAGGCATGGCTCAAAGTGATAGAGCCAGTGGGCCTGAAAAGGCTAAGTAAGAGGGCTGAGAATGTGGCTTAGTGATAGAGTACTTGCCTAGCGTGAATGAAGTGCCGGATTCAACTCCTCAGTATCACATAAACAGAAAAAGCCAGAAACAGTGCTGTGGCTCAAGTGGTAGAAGACTAGCCTTGAGCAAAAAGAAACTCAGAGATAGTGCTGAGGCCCTGAGATCAAGCCCCAGGATAAAAAAAAAAAAAAGCCAAGTAACAATTTGAGGCTCTGAGTTCAAACCATAGTGCCAGAACACAGGCAAAAAAAGAAAGAAAGAAAGAAAGAAAGAAAGAAAGAAAGAAAGAAAGAAAGAAAGAAAGAAAGAAAGCACTCAGCTATGGTAAACACTCTTTCAGGATTCCCAGTGGATCTGTACATGCCATTCTCTTGGGGTCATTTTCCAGTTACATGTACAGGGTATACATCTTTAACTTGGGTAGATAATGTCACTTAATTTAAAAATTGTCCCTACCTTGGAACTTGCTGGTGGCTCACACCTGTAATCCTCGAGGCTGAGATCTGAGAATCACAGTTCAAAAAGCCAGCCCAGGGGCCGGGAGTTTGGCCTAGTGGTTAAAGTGCTTGCCTAGCATGCATGAAGACCCGGGTTCGATTCCTAGGTACCACATATAGAAAAAAGCTGGAAATGGTGCTGAGGCTCAAGTGGTAGAGCTCTAGCCTTGAGAAAGTCCAAGGACAGTGCTCAGGCCCTGAGCTCAAGCCCAGGACTGGCAAAAAAAAAAAAAAAAAAAAAAAAAAAAAGCCAGCCCAGGCAGAAAAGTCCCTGTGAGACTTTTATCTCCAATTAACCACTCAAAAACCAGAAGTGGAGCTGTGGCTCAAAATGGTAGAGCACTAATCTCAAGCAAAGGAACTGAGATGCCAGGCACCTGTGCTCATGCCCATACTCCTGGCTACTGAGGATCGTGGTTTAAAAGCAGCCTGGACAAGAAAGTCTATGAGACTCTTATCTCCAACAAACTACTCAGGAAAAAAAAAGCTGGAAGTGGAGCTGTGACTCAAGTGGTAGAACACTAGCACAAAGAGTCTCTGGGTCAGCGTTCAGTCCTTGAATTCAAGCCCCACAACCAATAAATAATAGATGAATAAACAAATAAATTTAAAGTGGTCTTAGCTGGGCACTGGTAGCTCATGCCTATAATCCTAACTACTCAGGAGGCTGAGATCTGAGGATCATAGTTCTAAGCCAGCTCAGGGGGAAAGTCCATGAAACTCTTATCTCCAATTAACCACTAAAAAACCGAAGGTGAGGGGCCCGGAGTTTGGCTTAGTGGTAGAGTGCTTGCCTAGCATGCACTAAGACCAGGGTTCAGTTCCTCAGTACCACATATATATAGAAAAAGCCAGAAGTGGTGGTAAGCCCAGACTTATCTTGCTTTGAACTGTGATCCTCAAATCTCAGCCTCCTGAGTTTGTGTTGTCCCATATCATCTGGGTGCTATGAGGGCTTTGGTTTATTACTGCTGTGAGTTATGATGATTCAGTGCACAACTGTGGGAATCTATCAAGATGCACCAGTCTCATGGGTGTCATGTTAAGCAGGGGGAAAATAAAGTTAGAGTAAAACACATACAGGCTTAGTGGTCAACTGCCTGTCTAACATGCACCTGGTCCTGGGTTTGATTCCCTGGTACCACATACACAGAAAAAAAAACAACAGAAATGGTGCTGTGGTTCAAGTGGTAGAGCTCTAGCCTTGAGAAAGCTCAAGGACCTTGCCCAGGCCTTGAGTTCAAGCCCCAGGACTGGCACATACACACACACACACACACACACACACACACACACACACACACACACACACACACAGTAGATGTCTATAAAATCTCAAAACCCTGTAGTCTTATTTAGAAATGTACACATGTAGTGTGTGTGTGTGTGTGTGTGTGTGTATGCCAAGCCTGGCATGAACTCAGGGTCTGAGCTCCACTTCCAGATTCTTTTGTTTATAAAGTACTGAGGAATCCAACCCAGGGTTACATGTATGCTAGGCACATTTCTAGCATCACCAGTAGCTCATTTGTTTCTTTCTTTCTTTTGTTGTTGTTGTTCTTGCAGTGCTTGAACTTGGGGCTGGATGCTGTCCCTCAGCTTTTTAGCTCAAGACTAGCACTGCAAATCTGTCTCCTGAGTAGCTAGAATTATAGGAGTGAGCCACTAGTGCCTGGCTTGTTTTAGTTTTTTCTTTTCTTTTTCTTTCTTTTTTTATCTGTTGTGGAGCTTGAACTCTGGGCCTGGGTGCGGTCCCTAAGCTCTTCAGCTCAAGGCTACCACCCTACCCTTCAGCCAAGCCCCACTTTCCATTTTCTAGAGGTTAATTGGAGATAAGCGTCTCAGGTCCTTTTGTGCCTGGGCTGGCTTTGAACCTTGATCCTCAGATCTCAGCCTCCTGAGTAGCTAGGATTACAGGTATGAGCCACCACACCCAGCTCATTTTAGTTTTTCAAATAAAGTTTCATCCTTTTTCTCTGACTGGCCTCAGACCGGGATCTTTCTGTCTTCATTTCCTGAGTAGCTGGAGTTACAGCCATCATTTATGCCTACCAAATTCAGCTACAGTTTATGGTATATTTCTTCACTGATAAAGCACATGAAATATTTCGAAACAAATAGATAGGTTGGGAATCATCTTAAACTCTTAAGGGCTCAAGCTAAAGGGTCCCAGGCCTTTCTCGTCTTTTCCTTTTTTTTTTTTTTGCCAGTCCTGGGCTTAAGCTCAGGGCCTGAGCACTGTCCTTGGATTTTTCTCAAGGCTAGAGCTCTACCACTTGAGCCTCAGCACCACTTCTGGCTTTTTCTAAGTATGTGGTACCAAGGAATAGAACTCGGGTCTTTGTGCATGCTAGGCAAGCACTCTACCACTAGGCCAAACTCCCGGCCCCTTCTTTTCTTTTTCTTTTGTATTGGTTCTGGGCTTGAACTCAGGCCCTGAGTGCTGTCCAGAGACGGTTTTTGCTCTACCACTTGACCCACAGCAGCAACACTTCCAGCTTTTTAGTTAGAGATAAGAATCACACAGATTTCCCTGCCTGAGATGCAATTCTCAGATCTCAGCCTCCTGAAATGCTAGGATTGTAGGCATGAGCCACCAGAGGACAGCCAGACCTTTTTGAAGTGGGTCCAAGAAATGGACCAAACAAAAAGAAGCATGCTGTGGGAATGTATTCCCACCAGGACAGGAGCAGCTGCCACCAGAGGGCGAGAGTGCCTTGTTGTTGGCAATGTTCGGGAACACATCCTATTTTTCTTGAGTTAATTCCTTCTGAGACCTGTGCTAGAGGATCACATGGCTTCCCTAGCACCAGGAACTCTGACAATCTAGCATTACACAAAGCCATCCCTCCCCTCTTCCCCCCCAGCCCCCAGTCCTCCCTGCAGCCATGGTTCTGTGCACTACAACATATACTATCCTCACGGGTGTTCAGGGTCAAAGCAGGAGGCCTAGAAATTAACACCAGTTTGGATTACTACATTTGTGGGATGTGACAATGCAATGGGATGTTGAAGATGTAGTAGGCTGTTACCCTCCAGTCCCTTTCTTAGCAAATAGGAGAGGGACCCAAGAACTCAGACCAACTGTAGTATTTTGACCTGTTCACTTCTCCCCCTTCAGGGTAATTCTGAAGTCCTGCCTCATCCCAGAGCCACATGAGCCATGGCTCCGTCCAGTCCTTAAAATGGGTGTCATTCCTGTAGTCACCACTAGATGGAGCCTCTCTCTCCTTCTTCATTTATGGGTCTTGGGGGGGCGGGGGGGGGGGGGGGGGGGGGCCTCCGGGTCCAGCTGTCTTCCTGCAAAGTCCAGGGTGTGTTGGACTGATTAGAGAATTTAAGGGAATGATTTACGGGGTCAATCTTGAGAAGCTGAATACGCGGAAGAAGGGGGATCCTAGGGATGGGTGCTCTTTGTTTAAGGCAGCTGGGGACAGTTCTGTTTCTCTTCTGAGCTGATAACACTAAATGTAATGGGGGAGATTTGGAAAACTAAGGCTCCCCATCCTTGCAGGCTGGGTAGGGGACCATCAATGAGGACTAGAAAGGCAAAGGACAGTGTAAGAGGGAACACTAACCAGCCCTGCCCCCAGTTAGGGCTGCTGCTGCAGGAACTGGGCCGGCTGGTGCCCCACGGGCTAGCTGGAAGAGGCTGGGAGGGAAGGAGGAGGAGAGGGAGGGCCAGCCGGGCAGGAACAATGCTGGCTCCTTGCCAGGTTGTGAGTTGAGTGGGGGATTAGGAAGAGAATAAGGAAGGGGAGAGAACGAGGGGGAAAGAAGACAGAAATATGAGAGAAATGGAAACAGCTTTCCTATTTGGATGCCTTCATTGCTCCCCTTTCCAGATCCTGGGCCCTGGAGGCAAGGAGGCTGTCCTGTGAGTTTCCTCCCTGGTGAGGAGCTGAAGCTTCAGCAGGAGACACTTAAGTTAGCGTTTATGATTTTTCCAGGGGGAATGGAGACACATTTTGGGAAAGAATGAGTCAGAAAGGATTGTAGGAGGAAGACTGTCTCCTTGCTAAGTCCTGAACCTCTGCTGGGTTGTGTTCATGCCCTGAGAGACAGGGGGCTTTCCATGTGATGACCTCACCCTTCTGCTTCTGTGTTTTCTACAATCCTTTGGCTGATCTCTAGGTTGAGTTGGGACTGTGTTGACAGAAGGACAACTGCTGGAAGGTTTCAGTGAAAGATTGAGCCTCCATCCCCAGTTATGAGAAAGAGCTGGAGGAGAGGGGTCACAAAAGCCCGGGACCAGGAGGCAGCCTGAAGGTGACTGAGGTGCCCTCCTGGTATCACAATGGTTACCATACAAGGCCACCCTGGCTCTGGAAAGGAGGGGCACAGCCTATGGCTTGCTCTTAGTGGGAGCTCAGGCACGTTTCCTGATGGACGCTGGGAGGATGGACAAAAGCTGAGTCAGAGTGTCATCATCTCTGACACTGTGTCAGGCCCAGTAGGCTCACTACTCGAGGCTCAGTAGCCATTTGTGGAGGGGATAAATACAGCTGACTTGTCCAAGCCAGCTTACCCCAAGTGAGCCTCAAAACCCTGCAAACAGGGCCAGGAGTTTGGCCTAGTGGTAGAGTGCTTGCCTAGCATGCGAGAAGACCAGGGTTTGATACCTTGGTACCACAGACGTAGAAAAAAAGCTGGAAGTGGTGCTGAGGCTCAAGTGGTAGAGCTCTAGCCTTGAGAAAAGTCCAAGGACAGTGCTCAGGCCTTGAGCTCAAGCCTGGGGGTGGGGGGGGGCGGGAACCCTGCAGTCAGACAGTTAGGCACTGGTAGCTCATGCCTGTAATCCTAGCTACTCAGGAGACCAAGAGCTGGTGGATTGAAATTCAAAAAGCCAGCCTGGGCAGAAAAGTCTAAAAGATTCCATCTCCAATTAACCAGCAAGATGCCAGACAGGAGGCATGGCTCAAGTCTAGAAAGTGAGAAGCCTGAATTCAAGCTCCAGTACTGCCCCCTTCCCAAAAGCAAACAAACCCCTGCAAAAAGTAACAACACTATGCCCTGTGCAAGTGACCTGGTACAGGCTGGCCTGACTCCTTTGAGGCTGATAGAGCTTGAGGAACTGGGTTGGACTTCTGAGGAATTTTCCAGATCCCTTCTCCCTTAGTAAGGCCAGGGCAGGGTTGCTTTTGCTGCCGAGGCAGCTGTGGCTAAACCTAGAATCCCCTTGTCCTCAGCTTCCTCCTGATGCAGGGCCCACACCTGTCCAGGCCTCACAGGGGAGGACAAGGGCCTGCCCACTCCAGCTGCAGGCTGGGAGTTAGAGTGTGGAAAAGCCGACATTTCTTTCCACGCAAATGAGCTTCTGGTTGCCCACCCCCTGCCTGCAGAGAAAGAGGAGATGGAGGTGCCTGAGACACATATGACATAGCTGGCTTGTACTAAACCTGTGCAGACCCTCCTATGTCACCCCTGATTTTCCTGTTGCCTGGTTGACCCTCCTCCCCTGCCAACTGCTAGCCACACCCCTTTTAAGGTCCCTTTTGAATGTGGTTTTTCCTCACACAAAGGAGAGGCTCAATCTTCCAGATCCCTTCCTTCTGGGACGGTTCCCTGGTTCTAGAATTTCCAGCTTCTAAGATTCCACAGAGGGGCAGCAGGAAGGGAGGGCTCATTTGCTCAGGACCGCACAGCTGTTGCCGGCTGCTCTGGCTTGAGTCACCAGCTGGGTCCCAGCCGGCCTGACACACCCGCTCACTTCAAGGGGTGGGAGTGTGAACCAGGCAGTCCAGACTGCTCCCAATGGATGCTGCTACCTACTTCCAGAATTTTCCTCTCTCTGCTGTGGGGTTTTTTACTCCTATGTGAGTGGCTAGATCCCTGGGGAAAGTTGGGAGCTGGCTGTCCCTGTCATTGTCTGGGACAGACAGCCTGAGCAGCCTGAGATTTTAGGGTGCTGGAAAAGACAGAAGTAAGGCAGATCTTCTGAAGAGACAGAAGAAGGAAAGTTAAGCTGGGTGTGACAGTACGCACCAAGAATCCCAGAGCTCAGGAGGCTGAGGTGGGAGATCATACATTCAAGGTCAAGCTGGGCTTCATGGGGAGACCATGCCTCAAAACAAAGAAACAAACCACAGCATTGGTGATTCATGCCTCTCACCCTGCCTATTCAGGAGGCTGAGATCTAGAGGATTGGTGCTTGAGACCAGTTTGGGTGGAAAAGTTTGTTAGAATCCTGTCACCAAGGCCGGGAATTTGACCTAGTGGTAGAGTGCTTGCCTAGCATGCACGAAGACCCAGGTTCAATTCCTCGGTAACACATACATAGGAAAAAAAGCTGGAAGTGGTACTGTGGCTCAAGTAGTAGAGCTCTAGACTTGAGAAAAGTCCAAGGGCAGTGTTCAGGCCCTGATTTCAAGCCCCACAACTGGCAAAAAAGAAAAAAAAAACAACAATCCTCTCACCAAAATAACCAGAAAAGAAAAATCAAGTGGTTTAGCACCTTCCAAGAACACAAACCAAGCAGGTTTGCAGCACTACACACACACACACACACACACACACACACACACACACACACACACACACAAAGAAAGAAAGAAAGGAAGGAAGGAAGGAAGGAAGGAAGAAAGAAAGAAAGAAAGAAAAGAAAAGAAAGTAGAGAGCAAGAAAAAAGAAAAGCAGAATGGAGGAGATGACCTTTGAAAGTCCCTTTCATGGAGGAGTGGGAGGCTCTGCTCCAAAGGATGAGAACAGAGCCAGAATGTCATGGGAAATGAATGATAGCTCCAGAGGAGACCAGGAGCTGGGGTTACGTGGGGTCAGCCCTATCTCACACGACCCCCTTCAGTGCCAGGGACTGGGCAAGGGTTCAGCCTACTGTGGGGGCCATTGATCAGCAGTGGTGAGGAGCTGGGGGAAGGGACAGAGGTGGCGCAGACCAACGTGGGTGGGAAATAGAGTAAGGGCTGGAGGAGAAATGCCTAACCTTGAGCAGTCCAAGGAGGCCATAGGTGGCTGACCCTTGGAGAGACTGGGATGAATCTGTGGAGGAGAAGGAGGTTAGACACAGGAGGAGGAAGGAGCTGGGGGAGGAAGGAGCTGGAGACAGCTCCCCAGGATTTCCCCAGAAGTAGGAGAGACCAAGACACACAGCTGCACCTGAGACCATGAAGAAGGGGCCAGGGGCCCCTGGAAGGGCCTGTCGGGGAGATCTTGGCTGCTGGCTGGGGCGGGGTGCTGTCGGCCTGCCAGGTTTCTGCAGCCGGCTGGGAAGAGCCCAGCCCAGAGATTCTTATCCAAGGCAGGAACAGAACTGGTTTCTCAGCTGGCAGCGCCAATGGGGACAGGGCAAGAGGAAGCCAAAAGGTCAGGAGGACAGTGCCAGGCCCCAAGTAGTGGGAAGACCTGGCTTGGGGACCCCTGTTCTCATCCATCTGTGCTGGACCCTCCTGGCTTGGTGCATGCCCCTTGTGTACCTGGGTCTGATTGGTTTTGTGGGTATTCACCAAGGTGAAGGGCTGTCCTGGTCTCCCACCCCTTCTCTGCCCAGACCCTCAACTTTCCCAGGTAGGACAGGTAGCCCAGCCAGGAGAAACACCTGGTTGGACTCAGCCTTTCCCCTTCCCCCTTCCTCCCCAGCCCCCAACAACACTGAGGCTCCAGAGGTCACTGAGGGGAGAGGCAGGGGACCCCAGAGGACTGCCCTGAGTCCTGCTGCTTTCTTTCATCCTTCCGCCACAAAGGGCCTCAGTCCCTGGTCCCATCTATCTGTGTCTGTTGCGCCCCTTAGGCAGCTCTTTGTTGGAATCTGGGGTCAGAGGGCCTGGCTGGCACAGCTCCTCTCCCCGGACTCCCTATCTTTGGGGCCCTTTCTTTCCTCTCCTGCCCCTTCCTGACTACCTCAGCTGTCTAGGGTCTGGATCTTGCAGGCTTTCTCCTGTGTCACCCCCCACACCTTTCCTCTTCTCCCCTTTGCTCTTCCTTCTCCTTTTACTCCCTCTCCTTGCAGGTCTTTGTCTCTCTCGGGTCTTTCTCTTTGGGTGTGTCTTCTTATTTCTGTGTTTCTCATTGTCTTGTTCCCTCTGTGTGTGTCTTTTCTCTGTCTTTGTCTTTCGCTGTTAGGACTTTCTCCATCTCTGTTTTTCTCTCTGTGTCAAGACTTTCTCCATTTCTCTGGTGTCTTACTCTCTGTCAGGTCTCTCTCTCTCTCTCTCTCTCTCTCTCTCTCTCTCCCTCTCTCTCTCTCTCTCTCTCTCTCTCTCTCTCTCTCTCCTTTATTTCCCTCCTGTATGGATTCCTATAACGTGGTACTGGCACTTCTACCACACATAAGCATTCAGTTGCCTTGCCCTCAAAGAGACACAGAATCCTGGATTTCTCTGACCTCATCTGTGCCTGGAATTCAATGAGTTTGCCATGAATGAGCCTTTCAACTGCATACTCTTGTTCCTGGAGGCAGGGAGAAGAAGGCTTGCCTCTGCCTCAGTTTCTCTAAGATATTGTCCCAGCCCAGCTCCCGAGCTTGCTACCCAAGATGTCGCAGCCTCTCCTGGGATTGAAGTTGAAGAAGTTTGGTCCTCAGAGAAGAGAACCTTCTGTACACAGAGATCTTGTAGAACTTAGAGGGTGCCAACCAGGGATGGGAGCTTTGGGATATTTTCTCCCAAAAGAACTACTAAAAAAGACTTAGGTAACGGAAGAATGGCCCAAGAAGGCCTCCCAGAGATGGGAAGCTGGAGGAACTTTCTCACGGTTGTGTGGCAGGGTGAGGTAGCCTCTCCCTGATTCAATCTCCCCTCTCATGAGTAACTTCCTTGTCACCTCTGGCAGGCAGGCAGGCAGGCAAGTCCTGGAGAAGCAGATCCCAGGGTAAGGAAAAAGGGGAACAGCCTTAGCTGTGCTCTCAGGGAGCCCAGCCTGTGCCTTCCGGGACAAGTAGCACCTGCCCTCAGAGACCTCCCAGGAAAAAGAGAGAACTCTCCTCTCTCTTCTTTTCTCAATTACCTTGATCCAATGGTGCTCTGGACCAAACAGAGCTCTGGGGTCCTTGAGTCTGGGCAACAAAAGCAGGGAGCTAGGTTAAGGAGGGAAGGGAACAGCTCAGGTTCAGGCAAGAAGCTGGATGAGGATCTGGCTGGGAATCCAGGATGGGAGATAGATGAGGTGGACAGAGATGACTTGGAAAGGAGGAGAGGAAGCCAGGGCTCAGATGGAGAAGCTGAATGCCTCTGATTCAAACAAGAAACCAGCTCTGCAGCCAACCCACAGGATTCATTTTTCCATTTCTGAGAACTGCTCTACCAGCCTCTCAGTGCCCAAAGCCAGAAGCCTCAAGGCCATTCTCAACAGCCTGTTCTCTTGTCTCTTCTTATTTAGGCCTTGTGCATCTCCAGAAGTCCGTATTTGAAGTATCCGTAGCTCTCTGCACCAGCCACCATATTTCTCTCCATTTCTCTCCAGTCTCTGCTCAGACATCCCACCAGCCTCCTGCAGCAACTCTCCACACTTTCTTTTCTACCAATCCATCTTCACCTGGCAGCCAAAGATAATGCCTAAATATACTAAGGAATGCTACCCCGTTTCAAAAAGCCTCTGGTGCTTCTTTTTTGGGGGGTGGGGGTGGGGGTCATGGGACTTGAACTCTGGGCCCAAGTGCTGCCCCTGAGCACTTCAGCTCAAGGCTATCGCCCTTCCAGGACCTGGGCTTTGTCCTAGAACTCTTTAGCTCAAGGCTACCCTTGAGCCACAGCCCCACTTCCCATTTTCTAGTGATTAATTGACCAGCCAGCCAGCCTAATTACACTCCTGCCATGAGGTCTGCCCAACCCCTCCCAGCCCTGTGTGTTACAGCCTTTGCCTGTGACTCTGTGCTTGATACCATTTGAGCCACAGAGCCACTTCCGGCTTTTTCTGAGTAGTTTGTTGGAGATAAGAGTCTCACAGACTTAATTACCCTGGCTGGCTTTGAACCTCGATCCTCAGATCTCAGCTTCCAGAGTAGCTAGGATTACAGCCCTGAGCCACCAGCATCCAGCACTCCCCCCCCCCCCCAATCCTAGGGCTTCAACTCAGGGCCTTGGTACTGTCCCTGAGCTTCTTTTGCTCAAGGCTACCATTCTACCTCTTGAGAGACACAGTACCACTTCCAGCTTTGTCTGTGTATGTGGTAACAAGGAATTGAACCCAGGGCTTCATGCATGCTAGGCAAGCACTCTACCACTAAGCCACACTCCTGGCCCACTCCCCACATTTTCTAAACACCTCTTCTCCTAGCACCTCAGTCCCTTTCTGCCCTGTGAACTGGTGGCCTATAATGCTAGCTACTCAAGAGTCTGAGTTCTTAGAATTGTGATTCAAAGCCAGATAAGGCAGACATAATTCAAGAGACTCTTAACTCCAGTTAACCAGTGAAAGTGTGGCTCAAATGGCAGAATGACAGCTTGAGATTGAAAGGACCTGAGTCCAAGACCCCTCGAAACAAGGTTTGCTCTGTTTCTCCCAGTTATACTTTCCCTCCATAACCATAACACCATAATAAGCAATTATGTGGTTAGTGGTGTATTTTTTCTTAGTGTACACTATTATGGAAGGTTCATTGTTGCATTCTCACACATGCTCACAATGCATTCCAGTCCATCTTAGCTCCTCTATCACTCTCCCTTCTCTGCTTCTCCCTTCCCCAAAACACTTTCAACAGGTTTCACTGTTCTATTGTCAAAATTGCAAACAATCCGTTTTACCAGTGCTTCATCTTCTTCACCCTCCCTGTTAGCTCAGCCTCTTCCTACTAGCAACCCCCACATTGATCAATAGCTTTCATTTCATTCTCTAAGCTGGTTCCCTATATATTTTTTCAATATCTTACAAAATCATTCACCCTCTACCATTCCTCCTTTCCCTTCTCCTAAGGGTACTTGCTTTCCAAGGTTCCATCTTTCCATAATAAAGGTTTATTTCCCCACAGGCCCCATAAGGCTGGAGCGCTTGTTTACTTTTGCTCTTTTCTGTGTTCCCAGAACTTAGCTAGGTGTCCAGTTCCTTCAGGAGGCTCTTGGAAAACAACAGTTGGATGAGTAATTGGAAGAGCTCCTCATTTCCCCCACCCTGTGCTCAGAGAGGGAGGGGGGGGAGGGAGGGGGTGTCTCACTTTCCAAGTTGGATCCCCTCTCTCTCTAGCCCTGGGCCTCTGGCCTCTAAAGCATGAGACCCCCTCCTGGAGAAGAAGTGGGAAGTCCTAGCCTCCGGCACCCTGGCCTTGCAGGGAGTGGAGGTTCACCTGCCACAGAGGCCATGAAGCATGACCAGGGACTGTCAGTACAGACGCTGATGGAGTGAGAGGCTGCTTCAGGCTATGCAGGAAGCTAAGCTGGGAGAAGCATTGAGTGCTAATGGGTGGAGAGGCGGGTAAGCCTGTTGCAGTAGCAAAACACAGGAAGTAGGAGAGGTCAGGATTTGTGTGTGCTTGTATGACGTGGTACTGGGGCTTGAACTTAGGGCCTAGGAGCTGTTCCTTAGATTCTGCTTAAGGTTAGCATTCTATCACTTGGGCCACAGCTATACTTCCTGCTTTTTGCTGGTTAATTGGAGGTAAGAGTCTCATAAACTTTCTTGCCAGAGATGGCTTTGAGCTATGATCCTCAGATCTCAGCTTCCTGAATAGCTAGGATTATATGTGTGAACCACAAGCACTTGGCTTAAAGCCATGTCTTAAAGGGTCTCTAATAACAGCTCAGACTTTATTGTGGACATAGAGAGGTTCTTTTGTGTTTTCTTTCCTGTTTGATTTTATTTTATGTTTTTCTGTGCCCAGAAAGGAACCACGGCTTTGCACATGCCAGGCATATGCTGTAGCACTGAGGCACAGCATTGGTCCTGGCCCACCCCCTTCCAGGCCCTTTACTGTTCCCATAATTTTTTTGAGGGGGGGGTGGGTCATGGGGCTTGAACTCTGGGCCTGGGTGCTGTCCCTGAGCTCTTCAGCTCAAGGCTACCACCCTCCCCCTGGAGCCATAATCCCACTTTCCATTTTCTAGTAGTTAATTGGAGATAAGAGTCTCACAGTCTTTAGTGCCTGGACTGGCTTTGAACCTTGATCCTCAGATCTCAGCCTCCTGAGTAGCTAGGATTACAGGTGTGAGCCACCACACCTGGCTCCCATAAAATTTGTTTTGAGGTATCTCCCTAGAAAAATTGTAGAGTATATCAGAAAAGTATAACCATCTATTTTTTTCTTTGAAATTAAGTTCTCACTGTATCACTGGCCTCCAACTCCTTTACTCAAAGAGGCCCTCTTGAAATGCAAAGGACTAATAGATAGATGCCTGATGCAATGTCCAACATTACTAGCCATGAAAGAAATGAAAATCAGCCAGGTGCCAGTGCCTCATGCCAGTAGTCCTAAATACTCAGAAGGCTGAGATCTAAGGGCTAATCTTTTGGAGCTGCCAAAAAGCTGGAAGTAGCCGGGCATGGAGACTCATGCCTGTAATCCTAGCTACTCAGGAGGCTGAGATCTGAGGATAGTGATTCAAAGCCAGCTGATTTCCATTTTAAAAAAATCCAAAAGCAGACCCCCCCCCAAAAAAATCATAGTAGCAGACCTACCTATGAGACCCTTCTATATCCCTTGTTGGCCTATTTCTGGAGAAAAATTAGTCAATAGACCCTGTTTATTATAATTCTGTGGAATCAGCTGAGGTGTCTAAAAACCAATGGATGGATAAAGAAAATATGACATATATACATACTGTGAAATATTATTGTCAAAAAGAAAAACAAAACCAGTGCTGGTGGCTCATGCTTGTAATCCTAGCTACTTAGGAAACTGAAATCTGGAGCTGGAAATAGAGCTGTGGCTCAAGTGGTAGAGTGTTAGCCTGGAGTGAAAAAGCTAAAGGGTAGTGCCAATACCAGCACCAAAACAAAAGCAAAGGCTCAGAGAAGCTGAGGAATTTGCCTGCGGTTACACAACTCATAAGTGGCGGAATCAGGTTTTGAACTCTTCTTCTACACCTGTGTTCATTTCACTGTCATGTCATCCTGGGACCGCAGAACCAGCAAACCGGGTCGGCACTGAGGACAGGACTAGTACAGTGGCGGGGGGGAAGGGCCGTTTGAGGGAGATCATAATGGAATTTGGGGAAACTTAGTGTCGACCTAGGTGGAGAGGCTTGGGGGAAGGTGGCAGGACCCCAAGAGGCCTGGAAGGTCTGGAAGCCAGGGGCATGTGGGGACAGGGAGGAAGGACAGTACAGACAGGGTGTTGAAAGGAAGGAGACTTCTTGCCCAGAGACCCAGTCAGGAGCCAGGCTAGCCAGTGGGTGTAGATGAACTCATTTGGAACCATGTAGGAGGCCAAAGCCAGGTGGAGGGCACCTGGCTGGAGGTTGAGGCTGGAAGAGAGTAGGGACAATCAGAGGAGAATATGGTGTGGACACTGGAAAAGACAGAAGATAGACTTTCCCTCCAGAGCGAGTGCACTTGAGAGACCATGAGGAGGAGATGTGGGCTCAGGGGAGGAGGGGCTGGAAAAGAGGAAGGGAGGTGATGCTGATACACTCGGCATAGACGGAAGGGTGCTGGTCAGAGGACGAGGAGGCAATGTTTGCCTCCCGGCCGGTGAGTGTGAATGAGTTCACGATTTCACACTGCATTTCAGGCAAAGCTAAACTGGACTGCTTAGCCTTCCCTGCCCAATGAGCCAGAACTTTTTTTTTTTTTTTTAACATTTTTAATAAAATTAACAAATAAATATTCTAAATTGTGGAGACTACAGAGTCAAGGAATAGAAACCAGAGACAGTCTTTCTTATTCAGAACCTCTTTGGAGGAAAGAAGAAGAAACCCCACTTCAGGCTGATGTGGAGCTAGACTGCTGGCATGGGGTGGGGGGAGTGATGGGAGAAGGGTGTGGTCTGGGATCTTGCAATCTGCCCTTCTCTGTGTGGCATAAGAGAAGGGGGGACAATGGTCAAAGAACAAATATCCCTACAAGAGGTATCCCAGTGACTCTCAAGGAGTGAAGGGGGAAAGGGAAAGCTGACCTACAAGAGGGGTGTGGAAGGGAAAATGGAGGCTATGTGACTGTGAAGCAATGGGTGGGGGAGTTAGGTTGGTTTCTGGTGGCTCTTGGACCCCAGCTGCTCACTCTCGGACGTAGACTCTGGTGCACACAACGTCGTTTGCTGTCATAGTCTGGAAGGACAGAAGTAATTGTGTGAGGTCATGGGATGGGGAGACATGGCACTTGACTTTGGGGGAGAAGGGTTGGATGGAGGCATACACTTGGTCTCCAGGTCCAAACAGGAAAGAACTGGTCCAATGATACTTGGAGATGGCAAGCAAAAGCCCATTCTTTTTGCCAAGCCAAGGGAGACCCGCCCAGTATATGTCTTCTCTACATAAAAAGAACCCCAATTTCTTTTTTTCTTTTCTTTTTTCTTTTTTTCTCTTTCTTTCTTTTTGTATTTTTAGTGTTACTGAGGACTGAGCTCAGGGCTTTGCACATACATATCTAACGTTCTCCCAGTGGAGCCCATGTCTCCAGTCCTTATAGTTTTTCAGACAGGGTCTCATTTTTTTTTTCTGGGGTAGCCCCAGACCTCAATCCTTCTACTTCCATCTTCAGAGTAGTTGGGATTGCAGGCAGATCCTTTATGTCTGTAAAGAGATGCAATTTCTAATTCATGGGATAGGAGATAGATGGCTTAGTCGTATCCAATTAGCCTGATCAAGAGGAGGGGAAGAGCAGCCATGCTGCTCTTGAACCTCCTGCACCTTGAATCCTCCCAGATAAATGACAAGGGTAGCAAGGATTTGCCAGTGGCAAGGATGGGTGGGACTCACCAGGATCAGCTCTCCATCATTGGTCAGTTCTCTGGTCCAGGAGGTCTTGGGGCCCTCTCCCTTCAGAAGCCTCTGCTCACAGACCATTTTGTTCTCACTCTCCCATTTCACCAGGCTCTGTAAGGGAGAGGGGGCCAGATGAGCTGAACCCATCATAGAGGCCAAGCAAGTGAGTGGGAAAAGAACAGACCAAGTGCTGTTTCTCAGGGACTTTCTCATAGGGAATAGAGAAAAGCATGTAGGAAAGCTGGACGGTGGCGTGTGAGAGGCAGGGTAATGGATGTTAGGACCAGGAGGGAAGCTTCCTGGCACTCACCTTGCAGGGCCTCCCATCCACAGTCTGCTCCTCAAACTCCTCCCCAATCTTGAAGTTAATCTCTGTGGTGCGCACGGCAGTGGAGGTTTTGATGTAGAACGTGTCCCCTTCCTGCTTGATCTCCACCGCTGGCTTGGATGCTGCGGCCACGGCAATCTTCCTCAGCATGATGTTCACCCCTGGGGGAGAGGGGAAACACCTGTCTCACACTCTGCCACAAGCCAGCTTGAGCAGACCTACTGGTGCTGCCATTGGCAGCAAGAAAGAACCTAGAAGGAGATAGTGGTGTGAACGGTGATGGGTTTAGGGAGGAGGGACCCAGAGCCCTGTCCCCTAGAAGTCCTGCTCCTGGTTCTGGGCCCTACCTCTTCACTCTGAGAATTCTCAGGGACAGATTTGCTCATCCTCCACCCAACTAATATTCTGCTACAGGGCATGTCTCGTCTTACCTTGGTTTGGCCTTTCACCTATCCTGGCTTGAGAACTTTTGTCACTAGGACTTTCCTTATGCCCATGTGCAGGGCACACCTGCAAGTTCAAGACCCATGAACCCACCTCCAAAAAAAAAAACTGAAAAAGACGGGGCTAGGAGTTTGGCCTAGCAGTAGAGTGTTTGCCTAGCATACACAGAGATCCAGGTTTGATTAATTGGTAGCACATAGAAAAAACTGTGGCTCAAGTGGTAGAGCTCCAGCCTTGAGAAAGCCCAAGGACAGTGCTCAGTGCTCAGGCCCTGAGTTCAAGCCCCAGAACCAAGGACAGTGCTCAGTGCTCAGGCCCTGAGTTCAAGCCCCAGAACTGTCAAAAAAAAAAAAAGTGAAAAAGAGCTGGACACTGGTGGCTCATATCGGTAAATCCTAGCCACTCAGGAGGCTCAGGTCTCAGGATCATGGTTTGATGCCAGCTGAGTAGCGAAGTCTGAGGCTTTCTTTTTTTGTCAGTTGTAGGGCTTGAACTCAGGGCCTAGGCATTGACCCTGAGCTGTTTTGCACAAGGTTAGCATTCTACACTTTGAGCCACTGTTCCACTTCTGTTTGTTGCTGTTGTTGTTGTTGTTGTTGTGTGTGTGTGTGTTTGGAAAAAAGAGAAACATTTATTGGAAAAGATCTAAACACCAAATGTGCAAAAAAAAATATCTAAAAGTGTCCAGTGGCCATTAATATGTTGTCATACACATTTCCAGGAATAATCTGTGTTCTATCTACATGTGCATTTTTTTTTACCAGTCCTGGATCTTGAACTCAGGGCCTAGGCACTATCCTTGAACTTTCTCAAGGCTAGCACTCTATCACTCGAGCCACAGCACCACTTCTGGATTTTTCTGTGTATGTGGTACCAAGAAATTGAACCCATGGCCCTGTATATGCTAGGCAAGCCCTTGACCACTAGACCACATTCCCAGGCCCACATGTGCATATATTTTATGTAAGTTGATATATATTTGAGGCTCTGCTCTATTCTGCTTTTCCTCTTAATTTTTTTTTTTTTTTGGTCAGTCATGGGGCTTGAACTCTGGGCCTGGGCACTATCCCTGAGCTCTTCAGCTCAAGGCTAGCCCCCTACCCCTTGAGCCACAGTGCTACTTCCCATTTTCTAGTTGTTAATTGGAGATAAGAGTCTCACAGTCTCTACTTCTGGTTTTTGAGTGGTTAATTGGAGATCAGAGTTTCTGCCCAGGCTGGCTTTGAACTGCCATCCGCAGAGCGTGGCCTCCTAAGTAGCCAGGATTATAGGTGTGAGCCACTAGTACCCATCTATGTGAGATTTTTTTCCCCAAACAATTCAAAGTGGTAGAGTGCTAGCCTTCAGCACAAAAACCCAGGGACAGAGCACAGGCCCTGAGTTCAAGCCCTATGACTAATAACAACAACAAAGTGAAAAAGAAAGAAAAAGGCAGAGCTAGGGCTTATACTCTGGCTCACCAGTCCATCTAGAAGGTTCTTGTGCCCCTTCCCTTTCAAAGGAACAGCCATCTCATTCAGCCTCTGTGGATTCAATCTCTTGGTACCCTATGTCTTTTTTTTTTTTTTTTTTTGGTCAGTCCTGGGGCTTGAACTCGGCCTGAGCACTGTCCTTCGACACTTTTTGCTCAAGACTAGCATTCTGCCACTTGAGCCACAACACCACTTCTGGCTTCTTCTGAATATGTACTGCCCAGGAATCAAACCCAGGGCTTCGCACATGCTAGGTAAGCACTACCAGGGCTACGCTCCTGGCCCTACCCTGCGTCTTTTCCCAGATTAGACCCCTTCTTTGCTCCCAGTTATGAAGCGTAGGCAGAAATGATCAGCATCTCTCTGGCAGGAAAAGCAGGAGGGAGCTCTCCTGGACAGTCAGGTTGCCTGTGTTCCACCTTCCTACCACTAGTAGGATAAGGGAAAAGAGGAGGGCTGAGTTGGCTAAACTCCTGGACCTCCTACAGGTCTGGGTTCCTAGAGAAACAAACCCTCATTTCCCTCAGCACTAAAGCAGAATCATCCTACTCCAAATAGAAGTGAGAGGGAAAAAGCCTTGCCATTCAGAAGCCCCAGAACCCCACATCTAGACTTCTTAGATAAAGAAGCCTTCACTCTTCCTTCCTGGGAAGTCCATCCTGCTATCTAGCATCCATCTTTCCAGTGATAGGAATAGAAAGATGCAGTGTGTTCCATGGCTATCACTAGAGGGAATATGTATCCCCCCCCCACCCCCATTACCAAGCACTCCAAACCACAGGGAAGACAGAAATTGGATTAGGAGTAAGAAGGGACTGTCTGCAGAGGCAAGACCACATCTTCTAGCCAGCCCCTGGTGCCTGTGTAGCTGGAGGCCTGGCTCAGAGGCTTTGGCTGACTCAGGACAGTGTTTGTCTACTGTGTCTGTTTTCAATCTGCCCTTTAGCAGGGCCTGAGGAGGGCACGTGGCTCTGAGAGACCCTGCAGAGAGAACAAACAGCCTGAAGATAGACAGCAGAGTTGGCTCTTACTTTCCAGCTGGGGTCTGGGGGGGTGCCAGGCCACCACCTCAGGGCAGAATCCAGAACAGCTGGGGAAGGGAGAGGCAATAGATTTCCTAAAAGGAAAATTTCTACCCTTTGATCTTCCATTTCAGCAAGGGCACAGCAAGAAAGATTCACATGACTGTAAGAAGTAGTGTGGTTAGATGTCAGGCAGAGAGCGGAAAGACAGAAATCCTTGCTCCCTCACTGCACTTTTCAGAGTTATTCTACAGACTCTGATTTTTCCAAGCATGTGTGGGTGCACACACACGCATGTGCACACACACACACACGCACTCATGCACAAGTGTGTACAGCCATAGTTAGGCTTAGGCTGTTTCCACTTGTTGAGGTCTATAATCTTCCCTATCTCTTCCCCAGTCACTAAGTCCAGGCGCTCCCCTCTTTACCAGACTCTCCAGACCAGTTCTACCCCAGGAGGCAGCAGCAATAAATAGGTGGGCCAAGAAAGTTACAAGCACAAAAGGCAGTCTGGGTGGATTCAGCTCCTCCCTCCTTCCCCCACCTCCCCAACCATGGACTCACACACCCAGCTGAGCTGCAGCTGGTCTCTGGCTGGAAAGGGAGGCTGGGAACCCAGGCTTTTGGAAATTAAAGAATTGGGTTTTCACACAAAGACATTTGTTGAAATCCAAGAAAGTGATAATTATCCAGAGTGACTTTAGGACTCTGGAGCTGCTTGCAATAGGAAAATATTTGTCTCACAGATGGGGGTGGGGTGGGGTAGTGAGAAGAAAATGGAAAGTGAGAAGAAAATGGAAAGTGCAGAAGGGGAGAAGAAATGGGGAGGAGATGCTTTGGCGTTGGACCACCTTGTGGGTGGAGCCGGGCTGGAGGGTAAAGACCTTGCCCCAGGGATTAAGTTACTGCTGGGGGCACAGGAAGAAAGCTGGAATGTCTTCCAAGGAATCAGCAGAGTAAGGACTCAGGTTCCTGGCCTGAGTAGAAACTTTCCCAGCAGCAGAGAGCCAGGTGCCCTGCCCAGCAGGTCCAGGCTCTGGAACTGACCATCCTGCTCCTGAGACCAACCTCGTGCTTCTGCTTTCTACTTGATTCCCAGGCTCCGAGACGCCGCTAGAGCTGGCACTGGTGGGCGCCCCATTGGAAAAAGCAGTTATTTTAGGCGTCCAAGTCCAGTGTTTCGGGACCCAGATGTCTGGTCCATTTCTCCTTTGTAGATGCAGGCTCCAGCCATCCCCCTCCCTCCTGCTGATTTGGTTTTTTTTTTTCTTTCTTTCTTTCTTTTTTTTTTTGGTCGTTCCTATCTCTCCATTTCCAAGGATCCTAGCTTCCCCACTGCCCCTCCTGAGCGCTCACAATCCTCCTTACCCAGCTCTAAGAGTATATCCTCGAAGTTTTCTGATTTGATGATCTTCCAGTTTCCAGAAAAGTTGGGCATGGTGGAGGTGTGGATGGCGATCCCTTGGCTGGAGCACTGGACACTGAGTCCTTCAGTTGGAAACTACACTGTTGCTGCCTCTGCAGGATCTTGAGACTCAGGAGCTAAGACACGGTGGAGGACAACCCCAAAGCTGGCTTGGGCTCCCGCGCGGGCAGTTTTTATACTCGGAGCCGGCCCGCCCCTGCCCAGGAGCGAGGTGGCCCCGCCTCCCGCTCCGCCTCCGTTCCCCACCTGGGGGTCTCTCCGGAGCCCCCCTCACCCCGTCTCTGGTTCTAGTCCCATTTGTGGGCCTAAGGGTCTCTGAGAGCCGAGCTGGCCTTGTCTCAGGCCAGTAGGTGGATGGGGAACCGGATGGGTCGCGCGCCCTCGAATTGCGCCTTTGAGAGAGGAGGGGGTCGGGCGCCAGGCCGGGAGGCTGGGGTCTCACGTGTTGCAGGGTGAGCCACGGGGTCACGCTTTGCCAACCCCCTAGTAGTCTCCAGCCTGACTCGGTGCACCGGACTCCTTGGAGACTGGAGTGAACCCCAGATCTAGATCGCGCCGCAGCCGAGCCCGGACTCCGCGGGAGCCGGAACCGGACAGGATGGGACAGCTCCGAACTCAGAAGCCGAGGGAGCCTGGGGTGCTGGGGTCCGACGCGTACACGAGGCAACAGCGCCCCCTCCTGGGATGACAATCCCCCCAACACCCGACCCGGGTGTGGGGTTCGGGGAGTCCCCGTGGACTCCAGAGAACCACCCAAGGCCACTCATCTCACTGCAGGCGCCGGGCGGACGTGGAAGGGTTAAGCAGGAGCCCAGGGGCGCGAGGCTGGGGCGGGCAGAGGTCACAGCCGACCCCTTGACCCGACTCTTTATGGAGGCGCTTACCCCCTCTCCGGGCTCGGCTCCCCGGATTCCGGGGGCGGGGCGGGGAAGGACGCGGAGCCCCGCGCGGCGCCGCCACCGGGGTGGGGGAGGCTGGGCGCCCGAGAGGGAGCGGAGCGGGGTCTCAGGTGTCGCCATCCAGAGCCGTAAAACCGGCGGAGAGAGAGGCTTTGAAGTGGGAGATAAAAGGGGTGGGGTGGGGGAGGGCCCAGCTTCCCGCCGAGTCCCGAATGGGAATGAGCCGGACCCCAGTGGAGATGGTGGGGCGGGGGAGGGGGGGCGGCGGGCCTCCGAGGTGCGCCTGGAGACCCGACGCCGGAAACCGCAGAGGACGGAATGCGGAGCGGGAGTGGGGAGAACCGTCCCCGCTTGTCAGCACCACGGGGCCCACCGAGCACGTGGCCCGGCCGCCCGCCCCGCCCCCGGCTCCCCGGCCTCGGCGTCGGCCCTCCGAGGCTGGGGCCCCTCGGGGGTGGGGGGGGGCCTGCGGCGCTGGGGAGGCGCGGGGGCAGCCTAGCCTCGGCGTCGAGGCCGCACAGGGCCGGGGTCGGGCCTCGGGGCGCAGGGAACTCTGAGTCCTGGGGTGGGTAACCCACGAAGGCAGCCGGGCTGGCAGCGGGGCGGGAGGGAGCGCAGGCCGAGCGGGGAAAGTGCTGGGGGGGGATGGGGCCAGTCAACCCGCCGGGCTGGAGGAGGGCGCTGGGCTTGAGGACCCGGGTCTCGAGGAAATGCGGTCTGGGGGCTTGGGCTCCTGGAGGGGGCCGTGGGAGAAGGCGCTCAGGGGGAGCTCGGGGCCGGGGTGGCCGGCGCGGCAGCTCCTCCCCCACTCCCCCGGCTCCGCGTCGCTGTAGGTAATGGGAGAGGGATTAGGTTCTGACAGTGAAATCCGGCTCCCGGCCAAAGGGATGCGGAGAGGCTGGAGGAGGGAACACGACGGAAACTCGACTCCCGCCGCCTCTGTTTCTCCAGCCCGGGTCAATATGTCCACCTCCGCTTCGGCCCTCTGGAGTCCCTGCCCCGAAAAATCCAGTCTCCTGCTCACACTGCATCTCTCCTGCTCCAGGGCAGGTCCTCTCCTGCGCATGCCTGAACCTTGGGGTCGAGGTTACCACCTCACCCAAGGCTGGTTATCAGGGTGGAGGGCACCAAGCCTGGGAGAAACCCTATTTGGTCCTTTGATGCTAGGTCAGGAAAAGCACAGGTATCGCAGCCTAGCCAAGAACATTGGGGAGGTTGGAGCCGAGAAGGGGAGGGGGCTCCCCGAGGTGGGAGACAAGCCCCCCTCCTTTTGCTTCCTCACTCCCCCTATCAGCCGACCGGGCAAGATTTCCAAAGAGACAGAAGTAAAGACAAAGGGAAGTGGGACTGGAAGAGGAATTCTTTCCAGATGTGTTTGCGGTTTGGCAGCTCTGGGCCTGAGCTCAGGCCCCCGCACCCCAACACTACTGAGGAAGGAGAGTGAGGGTCGGAGCAGCTGGCTAGCTGGGGCTGAAAGTCTCAGCTCTAGCAGCCAGTCTTGTTACCCCAGGGGAGCAGTGGGGATGGAGGGTGCACAGGAGAGGTACTCTGTGAAGGGTGGGAGAGGAGAGGGCTAACTGGAAATGAGTGGGGTCCTAGGGACAAGGAGCAGGCCTGGGGACATAGGAGCCAGGCAATGGGGAGGAGTTTTGCTAACATCAGCCACTCAGTTACAAACAACTGGCTTTAATTTCCCGCTGGGATCACTAAGGAGAAAGAATTTCCCAGTGTCGCTGGCCTTTTAATTATGACCAAATCTGCTGCAGATCTGCCCCGGGAAACCCCTTCTCCCTTTTTAGGGGGCCTTGATCATAACCCTCCAGGGACTACCCCAGGAATTTGGAGCCTGGGGTGGGGGAAGAGTGCAAAGTTAACCAGAGAAGCTGGGGGAGATGAAGCGAGGTGGGGGTTGTGTGGACTAGCAATAAACCAACACATTTGGGATCGTTAGGGAACATTCTGGGGTTTTGTTCTATTGTGATGTGGGGAGGAGTAAAGTGGCTGGATTTGCAACAGCAGGAATGAAGATGGGTAGGGTCCAGCTTTATGCACAATTTGCACAATTTGGGGGGTGCAGGGCTTGGAAGCGTGGACGCCCCTGCCATTCTCCGTCACTTCCTGGAGACTGAATGTGGGAGGGGTGACCACATAGTCCAGGATAGGGGCCTCATGGCAGCCCCAGGAGAGAATCAGGGAGATTCTCTAGCCAATGTCAGCACTCATAGGGAACCTCACCCGTGCAGTATCATTGCCTCTGCCAGGTCAGAGGGTTTGTTGGCTGGAACTCAGATAGAAATGAAAGCCAGGTGGGGCTGGACACCTGGAGTTCTACTGCTCAGCAGAGGCCAGGAAAGAAGTTAGGACTTGTTACATAGGTGGGGAGAAGAGGAGCTGGGGGCTGCTGGGGCAGGACTGCTGTATTTCCTAACCCCCGCCCCCATTCCTCAGGATTCTGAGCACAGATATAACATTTTGCCTTACAGACTGCTCCACCCTCAGTGTAGAGGGGAGCTCATACCCTCGCCCAGTGCCAAGTAGGGGACCCAGCCTTCTGGAATGTGAAAACCAGGCTCTGATTTGTCCCCCAAAAGAAACTACCATAGCAGCAAGATAGATGGAAATTAAAGACTATGAAAAAGCTTCTAGTAATGAAAGTGCAAGCTGGGAGACTGGATGCAAGACCTAGAAAGGAAGCAATCTATTTCCCAGAAGCAAGGGAGAGCAAGAAGGAAGTACAAGAAGGAAGAGTGCAAGGGAGAGACCCTGAGAACTAGGAAGAGTGGAAGTAGAACCCGGATGGGCTCAAAGCCAGGGAGGACCTAGGGTGTGGTATAGGGAATAGGTGTGGCCCAGCAGGGTCAGGACCACAGTCTGGGAGAAGGCTGGCTGTGGTTGGAGGGGTTGCCGTCAGACTGGATAGGGTCTGCACAGCACCCAGGCAGTGCCTCTGTTGTTCTTGGCTCTGCCATTCTGTTCCCAGCTCCAGCTGCCAACGCTGTCCTCAGGGCTGGGCTGGGCTGGCTGAACCAGGGAGGGGAGAGGGAGGAAGGAGGTGGAGATGCACTGGCTGAGGACATGTCTGGACTGAGGCCCAGTCCCCTGGATGGAGACTGTGACCTGCAGTTAAACTCATGGGCTTTATGTTCCCAGAGCCAGACCACTCTGCCACTCACACCACCTGGCTTGCACTTCCCTCAGTCCCTCAGCAAGGGCAATGCCACCCTGCAGCTCAGTCTCCAGCCCTGCTGCTTCCCTGACAGCACTGGGCTTGGGCAATGGGTCACACTCCAGACACCACAACCTCTTCTGCCCTCTGAAATGGGGTGGGATCTGGGAATCTCGGGGACAGTGCCCAGGCCCTGAGTTCTAGGGAGGTAAAGAGAGAGAAAGGGGGCGGGGAGGAAAGAGAGAAAGAGGAAGAGAAAAGAGTGAGGCGGTGGCTCATGCCTGTAATCCTAGTTACTCAGGAGGCTGAGATCTGAGGATCATGGTTCAAAGCCAGACTGGGCACTAAAAAGTCCATGAGACTCATCTCCAATTAACCACTAGAAAACTAGAAGTGGCACTGTGGCTCAAGGGTAGGATGGTAGCCTTGAGCTGAAGAGCTCAAGGACAACACCCAGGCCTGGGGGGAGGTAGCGGGAGGGAAGAAACGAAGGAAGCAAAGAAGGAAAGAGGAGAGGCCCAAAGATGACAAAAGTCTCAGAGAAGAAGAGACTGAGGGGGGTTTGGGGTTCTGGGTGGGAACCATTGAACTCACTGTCCTGGGAGTTGGCTACGAGGGGCTGATAGGCCAGCTTCTGGAAGGTCAAACAGGGCTTTTGGGGGCTTCCATTCCCTCTGCCTCTCTCTTTGTCAGTACTGGGGCTTGAACTCAGGGCCTGGGCACTGACCCTGAGCTTCTTTTGTTCAAGGTTAACACTCAACTACTTGAGCTACAGCACCACTTCTAGCTTTTCTGTTTATGTGGTACCAGGGCTTCATGTGTGCTAGGCAAGCACTCTACCACTAAGCCACATTCCCAGCCATCCCTTTCCTTTTAAGACTCCAAATACTGTTGTTTTCTGAAGACAATGAACCAGTAGTTTCCCAGGCCCATGGAAACCAGCTGTCCTGGTGGCTCCAAGGACGCTGGAGTTCCCAGTTTCCCAAACCCAGGGCCCTTCTCACTGCCCTTCTAGGTCTGGTGGCCCCAGGTCCTTTCCTTGGCATCAGTGATTGAACACTCAACAGTCAAGATGCAGAGGGAATTTGAGCAAAATTAAGGAACCAGCCCAAATTTTTTGCCCCACTCTTGCCATCTCAAACTGGCAAGGATAAAAAGGGATATGAGTTCAGTCTGGTCTGAACAAGGCTAGGGCCTTGTCCTTCCCATGACCCCCACTCCCACCCCTCCTCCTAAAAGGGCTAGAGAACTGGGCGGGCAAGCTGGAAGGCGGGAGAGGCCCCAGACTACCTAGACCTAATAGCTCTCTCCGGGCAAGGCAGCAGGAACAAAATGGGAAAAAGATGTGTGAGGTGGGAAGCTCTGATTTCCTTTCCCCTGCGGGCATGAGCTCTGGAAAATGTCAGCTGTCAAAGAAGCTGAACAATCTCCCCGCCTCCCCCTCTCACCTCTCAGCCGCCAGGGGCCCCAGCCTGTCTGGACTGCAAAGGCCACTTCTGAGGATGCACATGGCCCTGATGGAGTCCCCACCCTCCCCCTGCCTAGGATTCCTCTACCAACCTAGGCTAAGCCATCTAGGCAGGAGCTTTGGAACTCAGGGATCCGCAGGAACATGTCTGGGGGGTAGGGGATCAAAGAAGCCAGCAGTTCCTGATTTTGCCAGCCCCCATCATGGTCTCTCATGCTCCTAAATCCCAGAGCTGACACTAGGAGTGCCAGGTTTCCAGATGCTCTGGATTGCTGGTTAGTCAGTTTTCCCACTGGCCTAGAGACAGAGACATTCCAGGGCCAGGACACTCATCAGGATCAGAGCTCACCAGTGCTGCTTGTGGGACACTGGTGGTCCCTGTGGGCCAAGTCTCCTCAGAAACTCCCTTACCTCCAGGGATTAAGTTTCTAAGAGCCCAGGGGAATTGGTTCCAGCTGGGAGAAGGTAGCTTGAAGAGAGAGAGAGAGAGAGAGAGAGAGAGAGAGAGAGAGAGAGAGAGAGAGAGAGAGAGAGAGAGAGAGAGAGAGAGAGAGAGAGAGAGAGAGAGAGAGAGAGAGAGTGTGTGTGTGTGTGTGTGTGTGTGTGTGTGTGTGTGTGTGTGTGTGTGGCGCGCGCATGCCTAAGAGCAACCCTCTTTCCCTGGTCTTTGTCTCCTTTTCTTCCCAGCTCCACCCTTTTACCCATCAGAAAACCTCAAGAACTACTCATTCTGTCAACCAGGCCTGCATCTAGAGCTGCTAGGCTGGATTCTCTGCCTCCTTGGATCCTGGGTGTTGGCTTGGTTCCCTCCCAGCTCCCAGGGCAAGGGCGGTCATTTACTTCTTCCTCCTTCAGTTATGATTTAGATCCTTTTTGTAGAACCTATCCAAAGAAGCAACCAAGCAGGATTCCACAAATGGAAGTACGTAAGGTCGCCTTTGGGGTGCTACTGTAGTCTAGGGTTGCTGTGTTGCGTTGTGCTCTGACAGGCCAGGCCAAGATCATGCCACCATCCTAGGAGCAATATTTGCTCTGGGCCTGGGCCCACTACCATGCCAAATTTTTCTATGAGCTGTCCTGGGCATCAACTTCAAAGCTTTTGCGCTTAAGCATTTGAGAATGGAATCTGCTTGGGCCTAGAAGATTAAGTTGTGCTTGTCTTTCTACACCAAAATACTCAAAATCCCTTCTCTCTCTTCACCTTCTCCCACCTCTCCCCAAATCCTAAGCATCACATATACCATCTCAAAAGAAAGTGGAGGACTGAGAGTGTGGTTTAGTGGCAGAATGCCCAGCACACATGAAGCCCAGGGTTCACTTCCTCAATATCACACGAACAGAAAAAGCAGGTAGTGTTAAGAAACTCAGGGACAGCACTCAAGTCCTGGGACTGGCAAAATAAATAAATAAGTAAATAAATAAAGGCAGAGAGCCAGGTGCTGGTGGCTTATACCTGTAATCCTAGTTACTCAGGAATCTGAGATTGGAGGATCTCAACTGAAAGCCAGCCAGGCTGTAAAATCAGTGAGATTCTTACATTTAATAATTTACCAAAAAAGCCAGAAGTGAAGCTACAGCTCAAGTGGTAGAGCACTGCTAGCCTTGAGCAAAAAGGCTCAGGGATGGCACCTAGGCCCCAACTTCAAGCTCTATGAATGAACAAAAATGACAAAAAAAAAGTACAGAGGGCTGGGAGTTTGGCCTAGTGGTAGAGTGCTTGCCTAGCATGAACGAAGACTTGGGTTATATTCCTTGGTACCGCACACACGGAAAAAGCCAGAAGTGGTGCTGTGGCTCAGGTGATAGGTTTCTAGCCTTGAGAAAAAAAAAAGGACAGTGCTCAGGCCCTGAGCTCAAGCCCAGGATTGACAAAAAAAAAAAAAAGTTCAGAAGCCAGCCCTGGTAGCTCATACCTATAATCCTAACCACTGAGGAGACTAAGATCTGAGGATTACGGTTCTAAGCCAGCCTTGACAAGAAAGTCCATGAGACTTTTATTACTAATAAACTACTTAGAAAAAGCTACAAGTAGCTGGGTACAGTGGCTCACATCTATAATCCTGGCTACTCAGGAGACTGAGATCTGATGAACTCGGTTCAAAGCCAGCCAGGCACTAAAGACCATGACTCTTATCTCCAATTAACCTCTAGGAAATTGGATGTGGTCGGTAGCTTTGACTTGAAGAACTTAGGGACAACGTCCAGGCCCAGGGATAGAGCAGTAGCCTTGAGTTGAAGAGCTCAGGGACACTGCCCAGGCCCAGAGTTCCAGCCCACAAATGACACACAAACACACACACGCACACGCGCACACACACACACACACACACACACACACATACAAAAAAAAAAGAAAGAAGGAAACAAAAAAAGAAAAGAAAAGAAAAAGCTACAAGTGGCACTGTGGCTCAAGTGGTAACACACTAGCTTTGAACATGAAGAGGCTCAGGGACAGTGCCTAGGCTGAATTCAAGCCCAGGACTAGTTTAAAAAAAAAAAAAAAAAAAAGGCGGGGTAGGGGGAGGGAAATGGGGACCAAAACATGAGAAAGGGTATCAATGTTTGTGAAGTAATGCACCTTCTATCTGGTGAATATAATGTAACCCTTCTATTAATTGCAATAAAAATCTATGAAAAACAAAGGCAGAGAGCTGATGGTGTTTGTAGTAAGAGCACAAGCAACACACACATAACAAAACTAGGAAGTGAGGGATAGGCAAAGAGAAGGTGCAACAAAAAAAACCTGGGTTCTCCATGCATTTCCTGAGTTCTCTCTGGTAGGTCAGGACCAGCTCTGTTAAGGGCAAGAAGGTCAAAGATGTCAGATTTCAGCCTTGTTCATCATAAACCACACCAAAGCCCCTCTGTGTACATTAGGTTAAATCAGGCCACTCCTCCCTCCGCTGCCACCACACTACCACCTAACCTTCACATGCGATATCTATTCTCATTCTCTCCTAAAGAGGAGTCCTAACATTCCTCTTCTCACAGCCTGCTAGACAGGTGCTCCACCACCTTGAACCACAGCACCGCTTCCGGCCTTTTCTGTATATATGGTATCAAGGAATGAAACCCTGAGCTCCATGTGTGCTAGGCATGCAATCTACCATTACGCCACACTCACAGCTGTTCCCCATTTTAGCTTTAGCATTTTTTTTTAAGCCAGTCCTGGGGCTTTCACTCAGAGCCTGAGCACTGTCTTGGGTTTTCTCAAGACTAGCCCTCTACCACTTGAGCCACAGCACCACTTCTGGCTTTTTCTATGTATGTGGTGTACCAAGGAATTGAACCTAGGTCTTCGTGCATGCTAGGCAAGCACTCTACCATTAGGCCACACTCCCGGCCCCAGCTTTAGCAATTTTTTTAAGAGGATCTTTTGTTTTTCTTCTCCCTGCCCAGACTGGCCTTGGGCCACAATTTCTGCATCTCACCCTAACTCAGAAATATCCAGCCTTTTATCCCGATGCCCTGATCTCCAAGTCTTGTTGCTTCTACCTCCTTTGCGATGTTCACCTTCCATTTGGCTGCCAGCATTGTCTTTGCAAAACACACACTGTTCACATTTCTTCTCTGCTCTGAAATCCTTCAGTGACTGGGTAGCACTTGCCACAGTACACTGATAATAGTTTCCTAGCTGCTGAATCAATTCAGGGGCAAATGTCATTCCCCTTAGTGTCTAGCACAATGCCTGACACAGAGTAGGTGCTTTATATTAACAGTTAGGTTGTAGGTGGTTAAGAGCAGTAGGTCTAAGTGCCAGTACCACTAACTTCAAGCTATTTGGCCTAGGAAAGATTTATTTTTGTGCTGATACTGGGGCTTGAACTCTTACTTGGCTTTTTTGCTCATCTGGTGGTATACTCACTGTACCATTTAAACTACACTTCTGTCTGGCCTTTTCTTGGTTAACTGGAGATGTCTCATTGACTTTACTGCTCACGGGCTTTGAATCTGGATTCAGTCTCCAGAGTAGCTAGGATTACAAGTGTGAGGCAAGTTTCCAGTGATTCCTTACCTTTTATCAACCTCAGTTTTGTTGTTAAAATTAGAATATATGGCTGGGATGTAGCTCAGTGACCAAGTGCTTGACTAGCAAGTTTAATGTCCTGGGTTTAATCCTCACTACCAAAAAGGCAAAGACCCAAAAAACACAATTTAAAAAACAAGCTGGGGGAGGGGGGGCGGGAGTTTGGCCTAGTGGTAGAGTGCTTGCCTAGCATGCACAAAGACCCGGGTTCGATTCCTTGGTACCACATACTTACAAAAAATCCAGAAGTGGTGCTGAGGCTCAAGTGGTAGAGCTCTAGCCTTGAGAAAGTCCTAGGACAGTGTGCTCAGGTCTTGAGCTTAAGCCCAGGACTGGCAAAAAACAAAACAAAACAAAAAAAAACCAAGCTGGGGCCAGGAGTTTGGCCTCATAGTAGAGTGCTTGCCTAGCATGCATAAAGATCCAAGTTCCATTCCTTGGTACCACATACGTACAAAAAGCCGGAAGTGGTGCTGTGGCTCACGTGGCAGAGCGCTAGCCTTGAAGAAAAAGCCCAAGGACAGTGCTCAGGCCCTGAGTTCAAGCCCCAGGACTGGCAAAACAAAACAAAAACAAAAAAAACAAGCGGGGAGCTGGTGGCTCTTATCTGTAATCCTTGCTAATCAGGAGGCTAAGATCTGGGGATGGTAGTTCAAAGCTATTCTGGGCAGGAAAGTCAAGAAATGCTTATTTCCAAATAAACTACTTATAAAAAACTGCAAGTGGTGCTTTGGCTCAAGTGGTAGAGTACTAACCTTGAGCAAAAGAAGCTCAGGGAGGGGTTGGGGATGTGGCTTAGCAGTAGAATGCTTGCCTAGCATGTACAAAGTCCTGGGTTCGATTCCTCAGTACCACATATACAGAAAAAAAACAGAAGTGGCGCTCAGACTCAAGTGGTAGACTGCTAGCCTTGAGCAAAAAGCAGCTTAGGAATAGTGCTCAGGCCCTGAGCAAAAGCTCTAGACTGGCACCACACACACACAAAAAAAGGCAGCTCAGGGACAGTACCTAGTTTTAAAAAAAAATTGGGGCTGGGAGTTTGGCCTAGTGGTAAAGTGCTTGCCTAGCATGCACAAAGACTCAGGTTATATTCCTTGGTACCACATACATAGAAAAAGCTGGACGAGGTGCTGTGGCTCAAGTGGTAGAGCAGAAACCATGAGAAAGCCTAAGGGACAGTGTTCAGGCCCGGAGTTCAAGCCCTGTGACTGGCAAAAAAAAAAAAAAAAACAAAAAAAAACCCCAAAACAAAAAACTCGATTTTGAAAATGATTCCAGGCTTTGGACACTAGAACCATTGAGGTTCTGTGAAGCAATACAACATACTCACTGTCACCAATAATGTGGCAACATCAAATTGAAAAAACACCATCAATGCATTATGAGCTGCTGTTAAGCTGTTCTGTGGCACAGGGCAAGTGAAAGTGTCTTGTGAACTACAGTAAAATATTGTATGACTATCTACTGTGGATGTGGGATACTCATAAAAACACCTGGCATACTGTATTCACAGGTGTTTGTCTCTTTGAATTTGAAGTTGGGCTAATATGCCTTAGGGTAGTTCATAATGACAGTTCTGTTGATCTTTCATACTGTCAGTTCTAATCATCTGTTAAACTAGGAATCAAATGATTTTTTCCCTTGGGACCTTGGCTAGATCAGTGGTTCTAGAGGGACCAGCAGTGTCATCCCATAATACCTGAGCCCCTAAACCTTTGAAGAACTATTTTGGGAGTTGGAGGCATGGCTCAGTTGGTAAAGCACTAGACAATGAGGAATGAGTTCATGTCCTAGCCTTGGACCAAAAAAAAAAAAGCCAAAAAAAAAAAAAACCCAAGCCAAAACAACAACGTAACACTGCTTTGTTATAAACAAACATTTAGACTACCAATGTTTGGCTGGATCTGGTTCTCACACTGCCTTTCCTTGTCTCACTCAGGTCTTTTAGGATTAGAAAATGTATAATGTTATCGAGTGCTGGCAGCTCACACCTATAATTCTAGCTATTCAGGAAGCTGAGATCTTAGGTATGAAACCAGCCCAGGCAAGAAAGTCCATGAGACTCTTACCTCCAAAAAACTACTCAAGAAGAATTTGGAAGTAGTACTGTGGCTCAGTTAGTAGATTTGAGCCAAAGAAGCTTAAGAACAACATCCAGGCCCCGTGTTCAAGCCCCATCATCAGCACATGTGCATGGGCCAGGGCACAAACACACACACAATTTATAATGCTATAAAAAGAATGCACACTGGGCCGGGAGTTTGCCTAGTGGTAGAGTGCCTGCCTAGCATGCACGAAGACCCGAGTTCGATTCCTCAGCACCATATACATAGAAAAAAGCCAGAAGTGGTGCTGAGGCTCAAGTGGTAGAGTGCTAGCCTTGAGAAAGTCCAAGGACAGTGCTCAGGCCCTGAACTCAAGCCCAGGACTGGTGCATAAAAAAAAAAAAGAATGCACACTATTGGCAAGGACTTGTATTTGCCACACATTAACACATTATATGCTTCTCTATGAAGGAAAGACCATTTCCTAGTTTTCGTCCAGCTTGCTGATCAATGTCATTAAAAATTACTTCTAGCTGGGCATTGATGTCTCATGCCTGTAACTCTAGCTACTCAGGAGGCTGAGATCTAAGGACTGCAGTTCAATGCTGGCCGGGGCAGAAAAGTCTGACAGACTCTTATCTCCAATTAACTACCAAAAAACTGGAAGTGGCACTGTGGCTCAAGTGGTAGAGTGAAAGCCTTGAGCTGAAGAGCTCAGGGACAGCACCCAGGCCTAGAGTTCAAGCTCCATGAACAACAACAACAAATAATTACTTCCAAGTGTCCCCAGCAAATAGGGCTGGCTGGCTGAGATTCAGGCAGCAATCCACAGGGAAGTTTGCCCAAGAAGTAGATGAAGCCAGAACCTTAAGCAGTGATAAGAAAGGAAACTAGTCAGGGAATCCCTAGGCACCCTTGTGGGTAAGCTGGGCTTTTTCCAGAAAGTTTGAGGACAGTAGATAGTTAAATATCTACAAGGTCCAGTTTCCCAAGTTCTTGGTAAACACAAGTTCAGGAACTCAGAAACTAGAAGCCTTTCTAGGTACTGGTAACAGGAGGGGGGCAAGCCTAAGAGACATCTGCTACTTTATGTGTGTTGGTACTGAGGCTTAAACTTGGGGACTTTTGTTTTCTCACTCAAGGTTGGTGTTACCACTGGAGCTGTATCTTCATTTCTGGCTTTTTGCTGGCCAACTCGAGCTAAATATCTCTTGGATTTGTCTGCTTAGTTTCAGAGATCCTCATATCTGTCTCCTGAGCATTTAGGAATATAGGCATCAGCCATGGGCAGTCCACTCAGTTTCTTTTCTTTTCTTTTTTTTTTGCCAGTCCTGGGCTTGAGCTCAGAGCTCAGGACTTCCTCAAGGCTAGAGCTCTACCACTTGAGCCTCAGCACCACTTCTGGCTTTTTTCTATGTATGTGGTACCAAGAAATCGAACCCGGGTCTTCATGCATGCTAGGCAAGCACTTTAAACACTAGGCCAAACTCCTGGCCCCTCCACTCCGTTTCTATGTTTTAACTAGCATGAATCCTACATATTCAGTTGGACATGGTTGCACACATCTGCAATTTCAGCAGTTGAGAAAATAAGGAAAGAAAATTCAAGACCTACTGTTGTCTCAGCATGGATGGCTCATATCTGTAATCCTAGTTACTCATGATGCTGAGATCTGAGGATGGTGGCTCAAAAACAGCCTGGGCAAAAAAAAGTTTGTAAGATTTACCAGCAATGAACCATCAAAAAAGCTGGAAGCAGAGCTATGATTCAAGTAGCAAAGCCCAAGTCCTGAGCAAAAGAGCTAAAGGGGAGCCCCTGAGTTCAAGCCCAGTACTCATTTTCTTTTACACACACACATGATCCACTCAGACTTGTTTTCAACGTATGTTCTATGTTCTTAGTATAGCCTTCAAGAGTAGCACCACTTTGTAAGAAGTTACGGGCATTTCATGTGTGGCCTCACAGGACCAAACTTGCTTAGAGTTCTTACTGCTGCCTGTGCAAACGGATCCTGCAATGTAGGGTGTAAAACCAGACTAAGTGTTGGCAGCTGTGAGCCAGACTGGCCTCTGAAGAGGGCACAAGCCCTGATGTGCATGCGGAGTCTGTGGTCTGAAGACAGTGCATATGGTAATCCTGGACAGGGAACCCATGACTCACTGTGCCAAGACAAGGGTGTGTGCCACCAATGAAGAGCTGGCAGCAGTGACCTGCATGGCATCACCAAGCACCATTCCTCCCCCGCTCTGCTCCTCCCTCATGCCCACTGACTCATTCTACCTCACTGTCTTGGTCACACACCCTGTATGTGAGGGTGCTCAAATGGCTTGGGGTGTCATTTCAGGTGTGATTGTTGACCTGTGAGAGATGAGAACAAGGCACCATTTGTGTAAAAAAGACTTGGTCAGTGCTTTATTTTTTGTGGTATTGGAGTTTGAACTCAGGGCCTTAGACTTACCATTTGAGTCATACCTCCAGCCCTGCTTTCTGCTGGTTATTTTGTCTCCCAAACAGCTGGGATTAAAAATATGCACCACTATGCCTGATTAGCTTCCTGGTACCAGCAAACAAGGAGTCCAACTGATGGCACCCAGAGATCTTGGAACCCCCTTACAGAACTACAGAGCACCATAATACCTGTGACAGTGTCAAATCAAAAAGAAACTACCATACATCTATCATAAAAATTTATCAAATAAGTCATTTGAATCTTTAAGAGGTTTGGTTTAGCAAGTTAAATGATAAAAAAAAAAAATCCACTCAAATAATCTATGTTCTTTTTTTTTGTTGTTGTTGTGGGACTTGAACTCTGGGCCTGGGCCTTGTCCCTGGGCTCTTAAGTTCAAGACAACCACCCTACTGCTTGAGCCACAGTGCTACTTCCAGTTTTCTGATGATTAACTGGAGATAAGAGTCTCATGGACTTTTTAGTGCTCAGGCTGGCTTTGAACTGTGATCCTCAGATCTCAGCCTCCTGAGTAGGTAGAATTACAGGCGTGAGCCATTGCAGCTAATCTATGTTCTTTAACTCACCAAGTGGAACCTAAAGTAAGTAAATTCTCTTATTTCTTTAGGTAAGAGACTGCTTTTCTAATTCAGAAGTCTGATCTCACTGCCTTGTATGCTCTAAGGAGAACTAAGTCTCACTGTGCTAGTCAGCAGATGGTGTCTTAAACAATCTGTCATATGACCTTACAATTATAGTGCCCAGCTAAGACACTTACGTTTTCTTTTTTTTTTTTGCCATAATGGAGACAACTCAAAAGCTTTGTGCTTTCTAGGTAAGACTTCTACCACCCGAGTGACACCACTAGCCTTTTCTGCTTTGTTTTTATTTTTTCTTTATCTCTACCCTCCACCCCCTTAAATACTGGAGTCTGAACCCAGGGGTCCCATTCACACACCTTCCTTGCTAGCCTGGCACTCTATCAATTGAACCATACCTCTACCCTGGTTTTTTTGACAGTTATTTTGGAGATGGAGTCCTACTAACTTTCCTGCCTAGACTACTGAACTATGATCCTTCAGATCTCAAGCTCCTAAGAAGCTAAGATTATAGGTGTGTGCCACTAGCATCCAACCTAGCTTGTTTGTAGATGGGGGGGTCTTTGCTTTTGCTGAGGCCAACCTCTGACTCAGACTGGGATCCTAGTACCTCTGCCTCTCAAGTAACTGGGATCACAGACATGCACCACCTCATCTAATATCAACCGGACACTTCTGAAAATTAAAAGATGCTGTTAATTACTTGAAAACCAAAAGCATAAAATGAGACAAACTTGCAGCTGCACACTGGGACCTGTAGTTGCAGCTACTCAGGAGACTTAGGTAAGAGGATTACTTGATCACTTTTTGGGCAAAGAATTCAAGGCACACTTGAAGAAATAACATAGGGCCTCACCCATGGCCAGCCTAGTGGTAAGACAGTATGAGAAACTATGTATGTCTGCCCTCAAAGTCAAAAAGTTTGACTGTCCCAAAACACCCTGGGACCTGTGATTAGCACCACAGATGAGAGGTGAACAGTTTAAGGCTGGGTTCTGACACAAAGGCTTCTGCCTTCCATGGACATTTAACGAGACATGGAACACAACAGATGAGGTAAAATTTCAATGGATATTAAGTTCTGGAGCTGAGTCTCCCAACAATTCCAGCTTCTACAAGTGTGAAGCAGACAGAGCTGTGTGTTAAGCTACTGCCTGTTTCTCTTGATACTGTCTCCTACAGCTGCTAGTTTTGGGGGGTATTCTGGGCCAGGTGCTGTTCCCACTCGACTTCAACCAACTTGTACAACTCCATGGTGGCCTGGGCATCTTCAACAGAGGAATGTCCACTTTTCCCAGCCTGAACAGGGAAGAAGAAAAGAGCATAAAGCCATAAGAATTGTACTCTTCCTCACCCTGCTACATGTACTATATCTTCTGTAGCTTGTGGGCTATCAAGACAGAACTCTGGCCCTACCTCTTATCTCATCTCAGAACTTTAACTCCAAATAGCTTTTGCTGCCATCTACTTCAAGCCTTTCTGGAGCAGGATGTACATATCATATTAGTCTTAAGTTCCAGATCATTGTTTTGCCCATTGACACTTGAACTCCGACCTTGTCATCTCATTTGGCTTTTGTTCTTGGTCATGGGGCTTGAACCTAGGGCCTGGGCATTTTCCCTTAGCTTTTACACTCAAGGATAGTGCTCTACCACTTTGAGCCACAGCTCCACTTCCAGTCTTCTGGTGGTTAACTGGAGATAAGAGTCTCATGGACTTTCTTGCCTGGGCTTTGAACTGTGATCCTCAGATCTCAGCCTCCTGAGTAGCTAGGATTACAGGGGTGAGCCACTGGTGCCTGGCTTCATTGGCATTGTTGCTCGTGGCTGGTGCTTTACAACTTGAGCCATGTCTCCAGTCTAGTTTTTTTAATGGTTAATTAGAGGTGAATGTTACAGGCGGCTGGTTGGCTTGATTGCTTGCTTCCATCCTTCCTTTCTTTTTTTAAGCCAGTCTTGGGGCTTAAACTCAGGCCTGAGCACTATCCTTGGACTTTCTCAAGGCTCACGCTCTACCACTTGAGCCACAGCACCACTTTGGGCTTTTTCTATGTATGTGGTACCGAGGAACCAAGCCCAGGGCTTTGTGCATGCTAGGCAAGCACTTTACCACTAGACCATGCTGCTGGTCCCCTTACAGACTTTCTTACCAGGGCTGGCTTCAAACTGTGATCCTCTAGGTCTCAGACTCCTGAGCCACTGACTCCTAGATTACTTTTTTTTTTGTGTATCCTTGAGCTTCTTTTGCTCAAGGCTAGCACCCAGCCCCTTTCTTCTTTTCTTTTAGGGGCAAAAGAGCTTTTTTTTTTTTTTTTCCAATGCACTATTTGAAATGGTCTGTGAGGTACAGCCAAGGAATTACCATTCCTCCGTATAGATGATGAATCCTTAGTCCAAAATTCCCCCCATTAGACAATCCTGATTGAAGCTTTACAGCCATATGACTTCTGGGATCAGAGCCTGAAGAAAGGCAGCAATAAGAGCCTCCATTATGCCAGAGAGATATGGGATTGGGGGGAGGGACACGAAACACCTGGGAGAGGATACCTGTATATCTCGGTCCAGCAGCTTCTTGGTGAGATTCTTTAGAGACAAAGTGACATTCTCTGGTTCGTTAGCCTTCCGGTTGAGGAGGGGTATTTGGGAGGTGTCTCGGGTGAGCGACTTCGGGTGGAAGTACTGCATGGCTTTGTAGTCGTTGTGGATGGCATGCCCCACCACTATCTTCCCTGAGAGTATCTTCAAGATCTAGAATAGGGCATGGAAGAGAAGAGACTCAAGGTGAGAGCTCCTGAATCCTAAAAGCCCAATATGGCTGGGGGGCGGGAGGGAATGCATATTTATCTTTTTCACTCAAAATTGGAGCTCTACCACATGAGCCACAGTTCTATTTGTCTTTTCGCTAATTAATTGGAAGTAAGAATTTTACAAACTTGGACTGGGACTTCAGTCTAGTGGTAGAGTACTTGCCTAGCATGCACAAAGACCCATGTTTAATTCCTTGGTACCTCATACACAGAAAAAGCCGGAAGTGGTGCTGTGGCTCAAGTGGCAGAGCTCTAGCCTTGAGAAAAAAGCCCAAGGACAGTGCTAAGGCCGAGTTCAAACCCCAGGACTGGTTAAAAAAAAAAAAAAAGAATTTTACGAACTTTTCTGCTCAAGTTTTGTCTTCAAACCACAATCTTCAGATCTTAGCCTCCTGAATAGCTAGAATTACAGGTGTGAGCCACTGAAGCTAGGCCAAGCTAGCTTCAATTGTCCACATTATGTACTCCATTTTTGGAAAGTCTTCTTCAAGTGTCCTGTCTTCTGTTCTCCCTCCCTCCTTCCTTCTCCCTCTCTCTCTGGCTCTCTCTCTTACCAGTCCTGGGGCTTGAATTCAGGGCTTGAGCACTGTCCTTGAGTTTTCTCAGGGCTGGAGCTCTACCACTTGAACCACAGTACCACTTCTGGCTCCCAGCACCCCAAATATGTGGTACTGAGAAATTAAATCCCAGTCTTTGTGCATGCTAGGCAAGCACACTATTGGGCCAAACTCTTGGCCCAAGCGTTCTGTCTTCGGAAATCTATCTTCTCTTTTCCAGAATAAACGCAAGCAATTTTTTATTTATTGTTGGTCATGGGGTTGAACTCTAGGCCTGGACGCTATCCCCGAATTCTTCAGCTCCAGGCTAGTACTCTACCACTTGAGCCACAGTGCCATTTCTGTTTATGTGGTATTATTGGAGATAAGAGACTCATGGACTTTTTATGACTGGGCTGACTTTGAACAGAGATGCTCAGATTTCAGCTCCTGAGTAGCTAGGATTACAGGTGTGAGCAACCACCTCTGCCAGTTCTGGGGTTTGCACTTAGGGCCTGGGTATTGTCCTTGGACACTTTTTGCTCAAGGCTAACACTGTGTCACCTGAGCCACAGCACTACTACCAGCCTTTTCTGTGTATGTGGTACTGAGGAATTAAACCCACAACTTCACACACGCTAGGCGAGCACTATACCACTTACGCTCCTGGTCCCAAATCAAGTAATTTTTATGTATAACCCTGAAGCTACTTACATTCTAGCTAATTCCCACCCCATGATGAGCTTATCTTTTACTAATAAATGGAACTTGCGCCTTTCATGTGACAGACCTACATTAACCTTATTACGATGCTGGCTTTACACATAGGACTGGAGTCCATAAATCAAAGATGCACTTCAGGAAGGCACTAGAAGTCCCAAATTAAATATATGGTTACTTTGGGGGTAGAGCCTGTGGTTTTCATCAGTATCTCAATATTTAGTTGCTCCTGACTACCTACTCATCATCTCCTTTTATCTTGTGTAGAACATTCTGCTGTCTGAGACCCATCCCATATTCTGTCCCCTCCTTGTTTGGGCCTTTTGGTGCCTCCTGTCAAGACTTTTCCAACCTTCTCCAGCAAAATGTTCTGACATATAAGGAATGATTGGTACACAATGAATCCACAGAAAGGAAAGGGCAGGACCTGAAATTACAAAGAAATGGAGCAATGGTGCCCCCTGGTGGGCTACCTAGAGCAGCTAGTTCATCTCTTCCCTCTCCAATTTTTCTTTACCAGCCTACCCCACCCCCTCCTTCCTAATTATTCTCTTAAATCCAGCACTAATATTTGATCCGTTAGTGAGGTTAGAACCCCCATAAGTAGCCTGGTGTCTTTCAAGACCTTTACAACAGGCAATTGACAATACAACCTATGCCCAGTCCTTGTATCAAGGTTATATATACTGTTCCCTAATTATGCCCTTGGCTTTCACAACCACTGTTTCTGTCCAGTGTGAGTCCCCAGATCAAACCCACTCAAAACCTAAAAATAGGGGGCCGGGAGTTTGGCCTAGTGGTAGAATGCTTGCCCAGCATGTATGAAGACCCGGGTTCGATTCCTCGGTACCACATATGTAGCAAAAAGCCAGAAGTGGTGCTGTGGCTCAAGAGGTAGAGCCCTAGCCTTGAGAAAATCCAGGGACAGTGCTCAGGCCCTGAGCCCAAGCCCAGGACTGGCAAAACAACAACAACAACAAAAAAAACACCTAAAAATAGGTCTATCTCTTTGTCTTTCTTCCTTCCTTACTTTTTCAGTCAACTTTGGGGCGAGGCACTTTCCTGGAGCTCTTCAGCTCAAGGCTAGTGCTCTACCACTTGACCCAGTACCACTGCCAGTTTTCTGGTGATTAATTGGAGATAGGAGTCTCATGGATTTTCATACCCGGGTTGGCTTTGAACTGTGATCCTCAGATCTCAGCCTCTCGAGTAGATAGGATTACAGGCGTGAGCCACCAGTGCCCCACTTACTCCTATCTTTTTACTAGTTAGTTGGACATAGGATTCTCTTCAATGCCCAGACTGACTTCAAATGGTAATACCCACATCTCAGCCTTCTAAGTAGAATTACAGGCATGAACCACCAGTAAAACAGGTCTTAAGGGGGCCGGGAGTTTGGCCTAGTGGTTAAAGTGCTTGCCTAGCACGCATGAAGACCCGGGTTCGATTCCTCGGTACCCCACATACATAGCAAAAAGCCAGAAGTGGTGCTGAGGCTCAAGTGGTAGAGCTCTAGCCTTGAGAAAGTCCAAGGACAGTGCTCAAGCCCTGAGCTCAAGCCCAGGACTGGCAAAAAAAAACAAAAACAAAACAAAACAAAAAAACAGGTCTTAACTACTGAAATTTGTTTCACCACCTAACTATACCTTCCAGACTTTCACTATTGGCAAAACCCAGGACCTTTTTATTTATTGGATGCTGGTTCTGTGGCTTAAACTCAGGGTCCGGGCGCTGTCCTTGAGTTTTTTGTTCAACGCTAGCACTCAGCTCCACTTCCATCATTTTTTGGTAGCTTATTGGAAGTAAGAGTCTTATTAACTTTCTTGCCCAGGTTGGTTCCAACCTCAATCCTCAGATTTCAGCCTTTTGAATAGGACTATAAGCATGAGCCACCAGTACTGGATTTAGAAGTATTCTACCCCTAGTCCTGAGGCTTGAACTCAAGTCCCAGGCAGTCTTTAAGCTTCCTTTGCTCAAGGCTAGTGTTCAATCACTTGAGCCACAGTGCCATTATGGCTTTTCCTGAGTAGTTTATTGGAGATAAGAGTCTCATGGACTTTTCTGCCTAGGCTTTTTTTTTTTTTTCTTTTTTACATGTCCTGGGACTTGAATTCAAGACTCAAGGCCTACGCACTCTCCTTGGACACTTTTGCTCATGCTCCACCACTTGAGCCACAGCGCCATTTCTGGCTTTTTCTGTGTATGTGATACTGAGAAATTGAATCCAGGGCTTCATGCATGGTAGGTAAGCACTCTACTACTAGGCATACTCCTGGCCCCCCTAGGCTGGTTTTGAGCTGTAATCTTCATATCTCAGTCTCCTGAGTAGGTAGGATTACAGGCATGAGCCATCAGCGTCTGGCAAGGCTTCCATTTTTTTTTGCCAGTCCTAGGATTGGGCTCAGGGCCTGAATACTGTCCTTGGGTTTTCTCAAGGCTAGTGCTCTACCACCTGAGCCACAGCACCACTTCTGTATGTGGTAATAGGGAATCAAACCCCAGTCTTTGTGCATGCTAGGCAATCACTCTATCACTAGGCCAAACTCCTGGCCCACGGCTTTCTTAATCATTATACTCTCCCTCCTTCCACAGTTTTCCATGAAGTGATATTTCCAGAATGATATTCCTGTGGAAAAAGGCCTTCTCCTCACCCTGATAACCCATGTTTCTCACCTGGCTCCGTGCAGTCTTGAAGGGTGTGGCATTCACCATGTGCTGCTTGCGGATACCACTCCATCTGGTTCGGTAGTCCACAATGGGGCAAGGGGGACGGATATACTCATCATAAAGTACATCTCCATTGTAGTTGACAATGCTACATCGTGCCAAGGAACTAACATGTCCCCTCGGTCCTGTGCCTACCATCTCACAGTCAACTGCCACCATCTTGGTTGGTAGGTTCTGTGATGCTCCAGAGCACTTATTCTCTAAATGAGCTTGGGTAGAATTCTGTGTGGCATTCTTCTGAGAGGGCTTCTTCTGGATGCCATTCTTCTGGGGGTCCTTCTTCTGGATGCCATTCTTCTGGGGGTCCTTCTTCTGGATGCCATTCTTCTGGGGATCCTTCTTCTGGATGCTCTTCTTCTGGGAGCGATTTGGGTGGCTCTTAATCTTTGGGAGGGCACTCTGGAACTCTCCCAGCAAATCTATTTTAGCCCCAACAGAATTAATCTTTGAGGGTGCAGGGGTCAACCAAGATACAGCGGCTTTCTTGTCCTGGGACTTCTCTGATCCACTGCTGGAGGCAGTTGTTTTCTTTTTTGGAAAAGGAGGAGTCTTCTTAATGCCATCTACCTTTTGAGCTCCTCCTTTCTTTGGAGGTTCTGGGTGCAATTTAGTAACCTTGCTAGGGGGCTGATTCTTTTTATTCAGAAAGCCTTTCTGTTCCAGCATTCGTCTCCTCTTGACAAATCTTTGGTGCTTGGCATTCCCCTCTACGGTCTTTTTGGGAGGTTCCCCAAAATCCAGATTTAGGAGTATGGTAGACATGAAGACAATGGATGGTTGGACAGCAGTTGGAAAGAACGGCTTAAGTATGGAAGGAGGATGAGGAACTCATTCTCTGTGAAATCCCATTGTCCAACATGGAATCTGGAGAAAACCGTGGGGACCAAAGTGATTCTGGCACCTGCATCCATAGGCCTGGGGA